>NW_027152760.1:0-22758 GCF_040937935.1 Hyperolius riggenbachi
CACTCTCGCAACACTCACCTACACACACACACTCACACACACACTCACACACACACACACACACACACCACTCACACACACACTCACACACACTCACACACACTCCCACACTCACTCACACACTCACTCACACACACTCTCTCTCACACACTCACACACCTCTCTCACACACACACACTCTCTCTCACACACACACTCTCTCTCACACACACACTCTCTCTCTCTCACACACACACTCTCTCTCACACACACACACCTCCCTCACACTCTCTCTCACACACACTCTCTCTCACACTCTCTCCACACACACTCTCCTCTCTCCACACACACCCACTCACACACCTCACACCACACACTCTCACTCTCACCACACACACTCTCTCTCACACACCCCCACACACACACTCTCTCTCCACACACACACTCTCTCTCTCACACACACTCTCTCTCTCACACACACACTCTCTCTCACACACACCCTCTCTCACACACACACTCTCTCCTCACACACACACTCTCTCTCTCACACACACACTCTCTCTCTCACACACCCTCTCTCTCACACACACACTCTCTCTCTCACACACACACTCTCTCTCACACACTCTCTCACACACACACTCTCTCACACACCACACACTCTCTCTCTCACACACACACTCTCTCTCTCACACACACACTCTCTCTCTCACACACACACTCTCTCTCTCACACACACTCTCTCTCTCACACAACACTCTCTCTCTCACACACACTCCTCTCCACACACACACTCTCTCTCACACCACTCTCTCTCACACACACTCTCTCTCACACACACACTCTCTCTCTCACACACACACTCTCTCTCTCACACACACACTCTCTCTCTCACACACACTCTCACACACTCTCTCTCTCACACACACACTCTCTCTCTCACACACACTCTCTCTCTCACACACACACTCTCTCTCTCTCACACACCACTCTCTCTCTCCACTCTCACACACACACTCTCTCTCTCTCACACACACACTCTCTCTCTCTCACACACACACTCTCTCTCTCACACACACCCTCACACTCTCTCTCTCACACACACTCTCTCTCCTCACACACACTCTCTCTCTCACACACTCTCTCTCTCACACACACTCTCTCTCTCACACACACTCTCTCTCTCTCACACACACTCTCTCTCTCTCACACACACTCTCTCTCTCTCACACACACTCTCTCTCTCTCACACACACTCTCTCTCTCACACACACTCTCTCTCTCTCACACACACTCTCTCTCTCACACACTCTCTCTCTCACACACTCTCTCTCTCTCACACTCTCTCTCTCTCACACACTCTCTCTCTCACACACACTCTCTCTCTCACACACTCTCTCTCTCACACACTCTCTCTCTCACACACTCTCTCTCTCACACACTCTCTCTCTCACACACTCTCTCTCTCACACACTCTCTCTCTCACACACTCTCTCTCTCACACACTCTCTCTCTCACACACTCTCTCTCTCACACACTCTCTCTCTCACACACTCTCTCTCTCACACACTCTCTCTCTCACACACTCTCTCTCTCACACACTCTCTCTCTCACACACTCTCTCTCTCACACACTCTCTCTCTCACACACTCTCTCTCTCACACACTCTCTCTCTCACACAACTCTCTCTCTCACACACTCTCTCTCTCACACACTCTCTCTCTCACACACTCTCTCTCTCACACACTCTCTCTCTCACACACTCTCTCTCTCACACACTCTCTCTCTCACACACTCTCTCTCTCACACACTCTCTCTCTCACACACTCTCTCTCTCACACACTCTCTCTCTCACACACTCTCTCTCTCACACACTCTCTCTCTCACACACTCTCTCTCTCACACACTCTCTCTCTCACACACTCTCTCTCTCACACACTCTCTCTCTCACACACTCTCTCTCTCACACACTCTCTCTCTCACACACTCTCTCTCACACACACTCTCTCTCTCACACACTCTCTCTCTCACACACTCTCTCTCTCACACACTCTCTCTCACACACACACTCTCTCACACACACACTCTCTCACTCACACACACACACACACACACACACACACACACACACGGCAGGGCCGGCTCTAGTAACAGTGGGGCCCCAGGGCAAAATTAAATTTAGAAAAAATTGGATTAAGCTATTACTGTCCAAAATCGCGATTTTTGATTTGTTTCAAATCAAGCTTCGTTCCCCCTCTGTGCCTTTTGTTCCTCCTCTGTACCTCTCTGTGCACCCTCTTGCCTCGTTCACACTAAGGGTGGTTTTGCCCTTTTTTTCAGCGCAGACGTTTTCAAAATCGCCCTAAAAGCACTTGTGCAGTGATTCCCTATAAGAGAGAGCTCACATCTGAACCATTTTTGAGGTGATTTTGCCTCAATGGAAGGTATAGGAAAATGCAAAATGCTCACAAAATCGCTTTGTGCTGCAATTGTGTTCGCGTTTTGAAGAATAATAGTATGTATTATTTTCCGGGTCAAAGAGTTCACTTCCTGATTTGCGTCAGGGAGTGAATTACAAAACCACTCTGAAAAGCGCTTCCAAAAACACTTCTTACAAAAACCCAGCGTGCAGGCAAGCGCTGGGAGGCACTAAAAAAGAAAAAAAAACTCACAAAAAAACTGTGTGGCCTCCACATGCCTGTATGACCTCCCTACAAAGCATGGGTATGCTCCTGATAAAGGTGGCGGATTGATGTATTTGTAAGGTTGTTTTTGCCTTTAGTTGTTTCCGTCTCTAGCTCAATTGTTTTTTGTTTTTTGCAGGACTGTGGAGTAGAAGTCGAAGAGTCGGGGCAATTTCGGGCAGTCGGAGTTGGAGTCGGAGTTGTGGTTTCATAAACTGAGGAGTCGGATGATTTTTTTTTTTTTACAAAATCCACAGCCCTGTTAAGTATTAGACTAAGGAGTTCGAGTCAAGGAGTCGGGAGTTGGAGCCGTTTTGGGTACCCGGAGTCGAAGTTGGAATCGGAGTCGTGTTTCATTAACTGAGTAGTTAAAGTCAGAAGATTTTTGTAGCGACTCCACAGCCCTATTTTTTTTGGGGGGGGGGGGGGCTCTGATATGCTAAAATGTTAGGATTATAAACCATAATTCAAATATTACTGTGATGGTATTTTACAAATTTTGTTTTTGTTTCTTTGTTAAATTTTGGATAGTTGTTTTCAATACAGCTTGTCTACACCTCTGTCTGCTGCACACCATGTTGTGTTTAATTGTGAACCATAACTGAGGGATAACAAAAAAAAAAAAAGTTTCACTTACCTGGGGCTTCCCCGAGCCCCCTGCGGCGTCCTGTGCCCGCACTGTCTCAAACCAATTCTCCGGTCACCGGCAGGCAGCTAGTTTTGTTTTCGGGCCAGTGTGCCTACATGGCTCTGGTCATGCACGTGCTTTGTGCTCCCGCCTCCTTGGCCATCCTGCACTGGCATGGCGACTGGTCAGTTGCTGAAAACGAAACTAGCTGCCTGTGGGGGACCGAAGGATAGGTTTGAGACGGCGCAAGCATAGTATGTCTAGAGGGGGGCTAGGAGAAGCCCCGGGTAAGTGCAACCTTTTTATAATTCCTCAGTGAGGGCTCAGCCACACTATAAGCGCTTTCATAAGCGCTTGTGATTGATTCTTGCTTTTTAAAAATTGCTGATGTCTTTTGGCCATATGGAGTGCCGCACTTCCATTCCTTCTTGTGCACTGTTCAGGTTTGTGTCTGCGGGCGTGCATGTGTTCAACTGTGTGTGTGCGCACGCGCGCCTATATGTTCAGGTGTGTTTGTGTTCAACTGTGTGTCTGTATGTGCCTGTATTCAACTGTGAGTGTGTGCTTGTATTGGCACTGTGTGTGTGCGCTTGCATGCGTACCTGTGTCCAAGTGTGTGTGCGTGTGTGTGTCTCTTCAAGGGTGGAGGGAGTGGAGCCGAGGGACCACTAGACTGACAGGTATATTAGGGCTCCCTGCCTGATGCCACTAACTGGTCTCAGGAATTTACAGTCTAATTCCTGCATCATATCAGTGACCAGGGATAGGCTTCCAAATGGGAAGCCACTCAAAATCGTGATGACAATGTGGCTTAATTGCCTCAGGTGTGTGCATGGGAGACAGAGAGTCTCCAGAAGTCCGTCGGCTTCTATGTCTCGCACGCGTCTAATGGGACGAGTTCCATGACTCACTACTTCCTTCTTGAAAGAGAAATTGCGCAGTAGTGAGTCGTGGAAACGCGTCCCATTGGACACATGCGAGACGTGGGATACATAGAAGCCTGCAGACTTCTGGATAAGTAACCCGCTGTCTCCCATGCACACACCTAAGGCAATTAAGCCTGGATTTTAATCATGATTTTGAGTGGCCTCCGATTTGGAAGCCCATCCCTGTCAGTGATCGCAGGAACCTACACCCTAATCCCCCCCCCCCCCCCCCCCCAAAGTTTTTTAGTCACAGGCCGAGTCAACCTACTTTAGACAGCTGGGGGGCCGGAGTGTACATAAAATGTTGTAGAAAAACGTTACAATGAACCTATGTAGAGTAAACAGCGCCTGAAACACCATCCCCCACACGCAAAGCAATCAGTGTTCAAAATACATATTTTCAAAAGACCACCCAAAACAACCCCTTTTCCCCAGTAATTGCAAAGAATGCAAATTATCCGCCCCTACACACACGTGCACACACTGCTTTTATATTACCTCTAACCACCCAACCCCCCACCACTACCACAATGTTTTTGCACACCAGACAGTGAAGCATAGCCAGGTGACAACCTGCCATACAATTGTACAGCAGTGCCACCTGATGCGGAATTGTATTGGAAGCCAGCGAATTACTTCTCTTACTGGCTTCCATGTGGAAAAGTGGTGCCAGCACTGCTGCTGCATCTATAAGTAATATATTTTATGTAGTGGTTAGCGCTCTCGCCTTGCAGCGCTGGGTCCCTGGTTCGAATCCCAGCCAGGGCACTATCTGCAAAGAGTTTGTATGTTCTCTCCGTGTCTGCGTGGGTTTCCTCCGGGCACTCTGGTTTCCTCCCACATTCCAAAAACATACGGATAAGTTAATTGGCTCCCCCTAAAAAATTGGCCCTAGACTACAGTACTTACACTACATAATATAGACATATGGCAATGGTAGGGATTAGATTGTGAGCTCCTTTGAGGGACAGTTAGTGACAAGAGATTATATATATATATATATATATATATATATATATATATATATATATATATATATATATATATATATATATATATACATACACACTGTACAGCGCTGCGTAATATGTCGGCGCTATATAAATACTAAATAATAATAATAATAATAATAATAATAATGTATGGAGGGCCGGTGAAAAAAGCCTCAGGGGGCAGCATTTGGCCCGCGGGTCTTAGTTTGAGGACCACTGCCCTAATCCTTGTGTGATTAGAGGGTAATGCTGGGCATACACGGAGCAATCCGGCGGCTCGATTAGCCAGCAGATTGACTCCCGCCGCGGCCGCCCGGATCGATTCCTGATTGTCCCCGCGGCCGCTTCCTTATCTTCCGCTCGATTCCCTGTTATTGTCCACCCGCGGGTATCGAGCGGGGAATCGATTTGGCGGGCAATCGGACCTGTTAGATATTATCAATCGACCCATCAGCGTCTCGATTGATAATAAAAAAAGCTCCGTGTATGCCCAGAATAAGACAGTTGTGCCTGGTACACACGATGCAATTTTCTGACAGATTTACCGTCGGTTCATTTATTTTCAACATGTCCGATCGATTTTCCATAGAAGTGAATGGAAAATCAATCAGACATGTTAGAAATTATCGATCTGACAGAAAATCTGTCAGAAAATTGCATCATGCGTACTTAGCATAAGTGACATGAGGCAGGGATTAGAATTCAGAATATTTTTTGTTAGGGGTGTGGCTTCATTTGAGGGGTGGGGTTAAGAGTTCTAGATCGCCTGTGCTTACAAGCTCTTGAGTTGTAAATCTGGTTCTGCCCTAAATACTGACACGTCAGACAATTGCAGCAGGATCATACAGAAAAAAACATTAGCAAAATACAAATTATGATTTTGCATTGTGTAAAAATGCCTGCTAGCCACCAAGTATGACCCCTGGGTATTTCAAATTTTCTTATCACAAAGAAAACATTTCTTGTTGAGAGTACTGCAGATAAAAAGTATTTAGAGGGAGGAAATTCCTTAGGGAGGGGTGTTGAGGGGGATGAATAAACCATGAATCACACAGCTAGACATTTAGTGCCTGTTCACACTTATAATCGCAGAACGCCGGCTTTGCGGGAATGATTCTCGCGATTTTAGCGTGAAAAAATCCCTGGACACTGCGGCGGTTTTGGAGCGATCGCGATTAGCGTGCTTTGCACCCTAATCACCATCGCTAAGTGTGGAATGCTCGTCGCCGGCAAACCGCTGCATGCAGCGCGGTTGCGGATATCACTAACTGCAACCGCGGCAGTGAGAACACTGCCACTCGCTACATTGTGTAGCGGTTTTTGCTAAACCGCTAGCGGTTTGCCGCGAGCGGGAATCGCGCGATTCCCGCCCAGGTGAGAACGGGCCCTGATTACAGTTTTCAAAAACACTGTCTAATGCTGTGCATACACGGGTCGATCCGGCGGCCGATTAGCCGCCGTATCGACTCCAGCCACGTCCCCGCTCGTCCGTTCATGCACCCGGATTGATTCCCATCAGCGGCTCGATTGATAAGCCTGCGTAGAGCTGTGTATGCCCAGCATAAAACAGCACTGTGTTCTAATTAGAATAAAGATCTGCAGCTGTCAGGTAAGCAGTAAAGAAAGAGGGGGGGAGGGGGGGAGATACACTTGATTTACAATGAAAGATAGCACTGTCAAAAACAGATTACAGTGTGTAAATCACAAGGACAGCAGAGCAAGCTGAGAAGATAGCCCTGACAGCAATGGAATGAGGCTACAACTGACGAACGAGGATCTATCAGCAAAGGAGAGTCAAAATACAGAGCAGAAAAATGACAGGCTGGAAAACACAGGCAGACACTGCATACACAGTCGCAGCCAGATGACATCACTGTAACTGTACACTACCACAGGCTAATTTGCATGCTGCACAGTGATTGGAGGAAGGAGCTGTTGGAGAAAGGAGCTGCTGGAGGAAGTAGGAAATCAGCTGGATGGCACTGTAAACTTGCCAACCAACATGTGGCTGCGCAGTATACTAGCATGCAGTAACATAAATAAGGACATCTGACAGGTATAGTACAGCAAACATACACTTATTTATTTATTATTATTTATTTTTTTTGGGGACTTCAGCTCAATTTGTTGCCCAGCCGATTAGATGCACTTCACTGCAATGCTCCTGTGGCTTTGGGCTCAAGTTTGCATCATAGTCCATATAATATTAATAATCTATATAAAACAAAACACTGACCATACAAAACATACTCCCATACATTTCTAGGACCTAATACATCCAAAAGATTCCATACACCCAACCATTCATCCTACTATTCATCCATACCTCTCCCCCCCTCCCCCCCTTACAGATCATGGGCCTACAGGGATATATCTTTATTTCTTCCATCTCTCATCAGTCGAGTCATATTTTAGGGTACCAATCCAGTGAAGTGAAGTGAAGTACAAGGCCAATAAGGGAAGATTGTCAGAAAGAGAAGACAGGTATTTCCCACGGTCTATTTAGTTAATATTTTCTCCCCGTTTATACAATAAATCCTCCCACATGTCTCTATAATCCTTTACTACCTGTGTTCCCTCTGTTGACCCGTCCTCATGTACTGTCAAAGTTTCACCCATATATCTGCACCACTCTTCTATAGTCGGGGTCATATTGCTTTTCCAGTATTTTATAATTAAAGCCTTAGCTACCAACGTTCCCATTTCTTTCAAAAGCTTCAACACTTTGTCATCGCCTTGATTTGAGGTACTGAATATCACTCCCTCAACCGTCAATCTTTCACCTTTCGTCACTTCTCCACCCACTACAAAAGCTTCCAGGTTACACCAAAATTCTTGAATTTTTGGGCATCCCCACCACATGTGTACTTCATCTCCCATTCCTTTACTGCATTTAATACATTTATCACTATTTGTTCTAGAGATTTTATTAAGCCTCTTCGGTGTCATGTACCACCTTGCCAACACTTTATATTGCACTAACAGTAAACTAGTATCATGAATTGTACTCAACCTCTGCCATATATTATGCCATCTATCAGCTAAATTTCTATCTAAATCCTTCTCCCAGCCGTCACAATACGCTGGTGGCGTCACACTATACAAATCTGCAAAAAATATATAGTAGTAGGAGATTATTCCTTTCTGGCAACTCTTTGTATAGATATTTTTCTCAAATATATTTAATCTTTCCTTTATTCTTTTACCCGATGATCTTAGTTTGTTGATATAGCTACTGACTTGATTTACCCACCAAAACCCTTTCCCTCCATTTTTGTTTAGAAGACTATCGATTTTAAGTTCTTTATTGCCTATCAAATCAAGTATTCTAATGTCCATTGCAATATTATTTCTTTCAAACCAGTTTTATTTATTAAAGCAGTATTAAGCAACACATCGGATATTTTTTATAGTATCAAATGTTCAGGTCACTTCCTCTTTAAGGGGCGAAAAGACTGTGGTCCTTAAGTGGTTAAGCATAGTTTCTCGGAGAGAAATTATGCAGTCATTTACAAGAAACCTATGTTCCTCTAGTACAGGGGTCTGGAACTTTTTTGGCTGAGAGAGCCATAAACGCCACATATTTTAAAATTTATTTCCGTGAGAGCCATACAATATGTTTCAAACTGGGACAGTGCGCATGCGCAGCAGAGGGCTTTCCCAGTTGCCATGGTGATGTGTATACAGTTGATCCGCCAGGCAGCGAAAGTGTCAGACACGTCTTCTCTTGAGTTTCAGCAACATCAGCAATTTCCTGTAGAGCTAGACAGGAGAAATTCCGACTAACAGCTTGTAGAATTAGCTAGCTGACTTGGGGGGTTTATTCACTTTGTAGGACGAAATCCCTGCACATTGGCCCAATAGGCTGTCTGTCAAGTGACAGGCACCCTATTGAGCCAATCAAAGTGTGGGGATCTCGTTCTACAAAGTCACTGGACCTGACAGGGTCCAGAGTGGGACAATTAAAGCAGCTGTTTGTTTTAGAGGTAGCGTGAGTAAGCTAGTAGTGCACGCTACAGCAGTAGCGTGCCTACTTTGAAAATGTTACTTGCACTGCTACACTAGGCTGTGCTGCTTGAGCAGTGTAGCTTAGTGAATCAACCCAAACTGATTTGTCTGTGAGCCAGATGCAGCCATCAAAAGAGCCACATCTGGCTCCCGAGCCATAGGTTCCCTACCCCTGCTCTAGAAGGACACATAATATGTTTTCAGTTCTAAATGTCGCGACTGTTAGACTACGAACCCGTAAACAAAGCCAATATTTGGAAAACATTGCATTCCTTGCATTTAGGGCATAAAGTATATGATGAGGTGGGTCACATGCCCATGCCCACCAATTGTAGGCTAGGGGGTATGGGCTCGGGTGATGTCAGAATTTAACTCTTTGATGTTCATATAAGAGGGACACAGTATGGCAGAAGGTTACTTCTATTTCGTCTTCTGCATGTTAGCCTGCTCTCTACACTTCCTAGTTAGAATACTAGCTTAATGTCTATATGCTGTAAATATATGTGATGTACATAGGACATAGGAAAGACTGTTTATACTCTGAAGAAATCAACATGTAACACAAGATGCCTATTTGCTGAATAAACACCTTGAAAGGTATCTCCGCTCTATCTCCTTTATGCTGTCGCTGTGAGTTGCAGCTCTAATGAGTTGCTGGTGCCGGAGTAAAAGGTGTGTTGTGCTGTTGCCAATAGCAACCAACGTATAGATTCTTACAGTTGGTGCCTGAAACCCTAGGCCAATCCCAGATCGATGATTGGTGATCCAGGTGTGCACAAGAGTCAGTCTAATTAAGACTTATTGAAGCAGCGACTTACATCTCTGTGAAGCAAACACAAGAGAACAGGAGAAGCTCAGGGCTGAGCTGCAAGAGTTAAGGGCGGGCTACGGAGGCCAGAGACGAGAAGTTAAAAGCTTGTCAAAAGGAGATAAGCACAGTGCGGAGTGAGTCTGGAAGTTTCCCGGCGGCAGGTGCCGATGTGTGCGGCCTGCAGGGCTGTGGAGTCGAAGTCGGAGTCATGGAGTCGGGCAATTTTGGGTGCCTGGAGTCGGAGTTGGGAAAAAATGCACAGACTCCGACTCCTAATGAATTTGTAACTGTAATTAAAATAGAAAATATGATAAAATGTTCTATTTCTCAGATAATAGTCATTAAAAATAATGTATATATACAGTAATAGCTGTGCTTAGTCCACAAAAATGAAATAAACCAATCAAAATTAGTTACTTGTGCTGCTTCAATAAAGCAGTCCCCGTATTTTTAAGGTCAGATAAACATATCTGATTGTGACTGTATATATGATGTGTACACAGGAATCTCTTATATATACTAAATAACATCTATGCTGTAAGAATAAAGCCTGATGTGTAGCTGTGTCACTAATAGAGATGGTCAATGAGATGGAAATAATTCTGCACTGATGCTGATTTATGTATGCACTCCCTTTGCTCATGAAATCAAATAACTTGATATGTTGTTAAAATTTGGTTTGGTGACTACAAATTAAAGGGTACCTGAGACGGATGAAAAGTAAAGTTTTATACATACATGGGGCTTCCTCCAGCCCCCTTCAGGCTAATCAGTCCCTCGCTGTCCTCCACCACCCGGATCTTCTGCTATGAGTCCTGGTAATTCAGCCAGTCAGCGCTGTCCGGCCAAATGCCGCTCCTACAGCCAGGAACATTCTGCACCTGCGCAATAGTGCTGCACAGGTGTAGTATGCTCTTGGCGGCGGAGTGTGTGCATGCGCACTGCGCCCGACTGGCTCAATTACCTGGACTCATAGCAGAAGATCCAGGTGGTGGAGGAGGACAACGAGGGACTGATTATCCTGAAGGCGGCTGGAGGAAGCCCCAGGTATGTATAAAACTTTAATTTCATCTGTCTCAGGTTTACTTTGTTACACAGTAGTACTATACTCTACATATGCACTCCCCACAGAGCTGCAGGGAATCCACTGAGAATGCTGTGCACATTGAACACAGAGGTGTTGTCTGTCACCCATACACCTTGTTCAGATTGTGCATGAAGAATGTGTAATAGAGGAAGAATCTCCTCATTCCCCTGCAGAGTACCTGCACATCATTCTTACATGTACCCACACTTACATTGCCTAGGGCCTGATAGATGTTCTTTGTTCCGGTTTGTACCTTTTACAAGTACTCTTACCAAGGACTAGTTTTAGTCTAAAGGGAATAAATATAGTAGTCTACATATCCTTCTCACTTCAGTTGTCTTGTAAAATTCCTAAGCGTTGGCAGTTAAGAGACGAATTTCATGTTACACACTTTTAATCAAAATTGTAATATGCAAATTAGAGGAGTCGGGGAGTCGAGGAGTCGGTGGAATCCTAAACTGAGGAGTCGGAGTCGGTGGATTTTTGGACTGACTCCACAGCCCTGGCGGCCTGTGAGTGTACACGTAGGTGAAGTGGTCCAAGGCAATGGGTTTGGGCAGATCCCATTAGGAGCTTCAGCGCATCGGATGCCTGTGAGAAAACTGCACCAAGATTGCTGGGAAGACTTAGAGCTCATCTGCTACAGAGGCCACGCAACGCAAGAAGTTTTGGCAAGGCGAGTACGTTTCCTTTCATTTTCCTTCTATCTTGGACAGCGCAGCGTCTCCCCGCAGCGGAGCAGGGAGGCTGTGGCTGAAGTTAGGATAATGTGTTTTTTTTTTTTTTTTTTTTCTGTCTCCTTCGCTCTCTCTCTCGTTTTCAATGGGCAGTATTCACCCCGCCCGGTAGATGTCAGTGGGGGTGGGGGGTGAAGGAAGCCAAGACGTTAGGGGTTTGGATTTGTCTTGGACATTCTGCAAAGTTTCAATGCTACGTGTCAGTGTCTGCAGATCTAGTTACTGGCTTGAAATATTGTTGAATTCCGCACGGATTGCGCTGGGGTACATGGTGCTTGGTCCCCCTCCTTATCTCTGTCACCCAAGTGGATTTCAAGGTCTGGATAAGCTGCAACTGCTTTAATTCACTGCTATATGGCTGAAAACTGAGAAAATGAATTTTTCTTTTTTTCTCTTATGAATCCCTTTAAATGCATATAGAATAACATTATTCTTAGCATAATGTAACACCCAAACAAAGCCTCATTGGTGGCAAAAGAACAAGGTATAGATCATTTTGTTGTGATAAATAGTGTTTAAGCTATTGGCGAAAGAAAGGGAGGCGCATGCTGAAAGGTAAAAATTGCTCTGCTCTTAAAGGGGAAAAAAAACGCTCAGTGGTCAAGTGGAAATATGGCAGCCACCATATCACTCTCACATCGGGTTCACTTACCTCCTTGGCGGTAATCCCGAGCTGAGCTTGGGCTATGCCGTGCAGGAGGATTGCTCAGGCCCCGCTGGGCCGATTTACATAATTTTTTTTGTTGCACAGCTAGCACTTTGCTAGCTGCGTGAACTCACCGCTCGCCGCGTTAGAGGGTGCCCACCCCCCCGACCCCTGCGCAGCCTGGCCAATCAGTGCCAGGCAGCGCTGAGGGGTGGATCGGGACTCCCTCTGACATCACGACGTCGGTGACGTCATCGCGCCCGTCACCATGGTGATGGGGGAAGCCCTAATGGAGATCCCGTTTAGAACGGGATTTCCTGATGGGTCTGATCGCCGGAGGCGATCGGAGGGGGCAGGGGGATGCCACTGCTCAGCGGCTATCATGTAGCTAGCGCTAGGCTAGTTACATGATTTTAAAAAAAAAAAAATTAAAAATAGTGCTGCGCTGCCCCCCTGGCGAATTAATTGTAACGCCAGGGAGGTTAAAGGAATACTATCAATGCCCAAGTGTTCTAAAGTTACAATGTACAAATAATGTCTAAGTAGCTGTGTAAACATTTTCCTACTTCAATTTATTTAGAGTAGGATTTAGCTATATTGGGACAAATCAATTGCAGAAGGGGTGTCTGCTTCAATGCACAGCCAGTGTTGCATATCAGACTACAGAGTATGTTTCTCAGAAAGAAAAAACAGTATGAAAAGCTGTGACAAAAGCTGTGAGCTTTCTCTCTCTCTCACACACAGAGTTACACACAGGTTTACTGATCAAGTGTGAGGGGAATTTCCCCTCTCCTCATGGCTCATTCTGCCCTCAGTTTTGGCAACAGTGAAGTTTGAAAGTATTTTGATAACCGTAAACAAAGAGGTTGCCAGTGAAATGTATACACCAGTACTTAGCAGCACTTCCCAAACAAATCTTATCTCAATTGAAAAAAAATATGTAGCGCAATAGTGTTCCTTTAAGGCATCTTTTCTCCAGACTAAACAAGCCTAATTAATATAACCTTTCCTGGTAAGTGAGAAGTTCCATCCCTCTATCAATTTTGTTGCGCATCCCTGTGCATAAGTTAGCAAACATCCTTTCAAGATTTCTCCCTCTAACCTCCCCCCCCCCCCCCCCGAAAGTGCGGTGGTCCTTGAGGAGGGAAGCCAGGCAGCAGTGAGTGAGGCCCAGGGGAATATTGTATTACCTCTATATTCTGGGGTGGGGGTACATTTCACTGACACAGGGGGTGGCCAGAGCGGGAAAGAAAAGCACTTAAGGGCCACACATGGTTTAGCCACCAGTGTGAGCAGGCTGACCATGAAACAGGCTGCTGGACCCTCCACAGCTGCAGAGCACGGATCCTCCTCCTCTCTGGTATGTTTTGTATAATGTGCAACCAGGTATTTTATGTTACTGGATGGTTCACAGGATACTGAAACTGGCTTGTTCTTTTGCAGCCCAAACCTGAAAAGAAATCAGACAAGCCACCTTAATCATCTAAAGGGAAACGGAAAAGGCTACTACTAAGCAATGTTCTATGTGTACTGGGAAGATTCCTTTGCCTTCATCTAAAGTATTATGCCAAGCGTGTACAGATCAGATTGTTAAAGGAAATGTCTAAGCAAAATAAAAAAATTAGTTTCACTTACCTGGGGCTTCTACCAGCCCCCTTGCAGCCATCCTGTGCCCTCGTAGTCACTCACTGCTGCTCCAGTCCCCCGTTGGCAGCTTGCCGACCTCGGAGGTCGGCGGGACGCATTGCGTACATTTTTACGCATTCCCACTAGTGCAGGAACATTAACACATACAATTTTACGCATTACTGGTTCATTGCGTAAAAATTTACGCATTGAACCAGTATTGCGTAAAAATGCACGTGTTAATGTTCCTGCACTAGCGGGAATGCGTAAAAATGTACGCAATGCGTCCCGCCGACCTCCGAGGTCGCCAAGCTGCCAGTGGGGGACTGGAGCAGCAGTGAGTGACTAAGAGGGCACAGGATGGCTGCAAGGGGGCTGGGAGAAGCCCCAGGTAAGTGAAACTCATTTTTTAATTTTGCTTAAACCTTTCCTTTAAACAAGAATCATCTGGTTCTTTAACCACTTAAGGACTGCAGCCTTAAAACCCCTTAAGGACAAGACACTTTTTTTCCATTCAAACCACTGCAGATTTAACAGCTTATTGCTCGGTCAGACAACCTACTATCTAAATGAATTTTACCGCCTTTTCTAGTCACTAATACAGCGTTCTTTTGGTGCTATTTGATTGCTGCTGTGCTTTTTAGTTTTCATTATATTCATCAAAAAAGACATGGATTTTTTTTTTTACTTTCTGTGCTGACATTTTTCAAATAAAGTAAAATTTCTATATACATTTTTGTCAAAATTTATTTTGCTACATCTTAGATCAATAAATAGACACTTATTGGATTTTTTGGGCATGGCAGCTTCTCGGATTGGCGGTTGCGTATTGCGTGGCATAACTGTTGGTCTCAGCCACAATTAACCACTTCCCGACCGCCCCCAGCCGATGGGCAACGGCAAAGTCCGGGCCCAAACGACCGCAATACGCCCATCGGCGGGGGCGGCTGCGGGAGTGGCTATGCGGCGATCGCGTCATTCGTGACGCGATCAGCCGCCGGGGACTGGCTCCGCCCACCGTTCGCTGTAACCCGCCGGCCGTTCGGAAGCGCCGGCGGGTTACTAGCACCCGGATCGCCGCTGAAACATTGTATAATAGGCTTTGTAATGTATACAAAGCCTATTATACTGGCTGCCTCCTGCCCTGGTGGTCCCAGTGTCCGAGGGACCACCAGGGCAGGCTGCAGCCACCCTAGTCTGCACCCAAGCACACTGATTCCCCCCCCCCTGCCCCCTGATCGCCCACAGCACCCCTCAGACCCCCCCCTGCCCACCCCCCAGACCACTGTTTGCACCCAGTCACCCCCCTAATCACCCATCAATCGCTCCCTGTCACTATCGACGCTATTTTTTTTTATCCCCCCCCCCTGCCCACTGCCCCCTCCTGATCACCCCCCCACCCCTCAGATTCTCCCCAGACCCCCCCCCTGTGTACTGTATGCATCTATCCCCCCTGATCACCTGTCAATCACCCCCTGTCACTGCCACCCATCAATAAGCCCCTAACCTGCCCCTTGCGGGCAATCTGATCACCCACCCACACCAATAGATCGCCCGCAGGTCCGACATCAGATCACCTCCCAAGTGCAGTGTTTACATCTCTTCTCTCCTCTAAACACCTACTAATTACCCATCAATCACCCCCTATCACCACCTGTCACTGTTACCCATCAGATTAGACCCTAATCTGCCCCTAGGGCACCCAATCACCTGCCCACACCTCAGAACGCCCTCAGAGCCCAGCCCTGATCACCTCGCCAGTGCATTGCTTGCATCTATTTCCCCCCTCTAATCACACCTTGAGACACCCATCAATCACCTCCTGTCACCCCCTAGCACACCTACCCATCAGATCAGGCCCTAATTTGCCCTGTGTGGGCTCCTGATCACTCGGCCAAAACCTCAGATCCCCCTCAGACCCCCTTCCGATCACCTCCCCAGTGCATTGATTGCATCTATTTTCCCCTCTAACCGCCCCCTGAGACACCCATCAATCACCTCCTGTCACCCCCCCTAGCACTCCTATCCATCAGATCAGGCCCAATACATCATGCCATCTAAGAGGCCACCCTGCTTATGACCGGTTCCACAAAATTTGCCCTCTCATAGACCACCTGTCATCAAAATTTGCAGATGCTTATACCCCTGAACAATCATTTTGAGAAATTTGGTTTCCAGACCACTCACAGTTTTGGGCCCGTAAAATGCCAGGGCAGTATAGGAACCCCACAAGTGACCCCATTTTAGAAAGAAGACACCCCAAGGTATTCTGTTAGGTGTATGATGAGTTCATAGAAGATTTTATTTTTTGTCAAAAGTTAGCGGAAATTGGATTTTTATTGTTTTTTTCACATAGTGTCATTTTTCTCTAACTTGTGACAAAAAATAAAATCTTCTATGAACTCACCATACACCTAACGGAATACCTTGGGGTGTCTTCTTTCTAAAATGGGGTCACTTGTGGGGTTCCTATACTGCCCTGGCATTTTAGGGGCCCTAAACCGTGAGGAGTAGTCTAGAAGACAAATGCCTCAAAATGACCTGTGAATAGGACGTTGGGCTCCTTAGCGCACCTAGGCTGCAAAAAAGTGTCACACATGTGGTATCGCCATACTCAGGAGAAGTAGTATAATGTGTTTTGTGGTGTATTTTTACACATACCCATGCTGGGTGGGAGAAATCTCTCTGTAAATGGACAATTGTGTGTAAAAAAAATGAAAAATGTGTCATTTACAGAGATATTTCTTCCACCCAGCATGGCTATATGTAAAAATACACCACAAAACACATTATACTACTTCTTCTGAGTACGGCGATACCACGTGTGACACTTTTTT
Organism: Hyperolius riggenbachi; assembly: GCF_040937935.1. Classification (NCBI taxonomy): domain Eukaryota; kingdom Metazoa; phylum Chordata; class Amphibia; order Anura; family Hyperoliidae; genus Hyperolius; species Hyperolius riggenbachi. The sequence continues at coordinate 16,962 of NW_027152760.1, forward strand.
GCAGCCTAACTGCGCTAAGGGGCCCAAAGTCCAATCAGTACCTTTAGGATTTCACAGGTCATTTTGAGACATTTGGGTTCAAGACTACTCCTCACGGTTTAGGGCCCCTAAAATGCCAGGGCAGTATAGGAACCCCACAAGTGACCCCATTTTAGAAAGAAGACACCCCAAGGTATTCTGTTAGGTGTATGATGAGTTCATAGAAGATTTTATTTTTTGTCACAAGTTAGCGGAAATCGATATCTATTGTTTTTTTTTTCACAAAGTGTCATTTTCCGCCAACTTGTGACAAAAAAAAAAATCTTCTATGAACTCACCATACTCCTAACAGAATACCTTGGGGTGTCTGCTTTCTAAAATGGGGTCACTTGTGGGGTTCCTATACTGCCCTGGCATTTTAGGGGCCCTAAACCGTGAGGAGTAGTCTAGAAAACAAATGCCTCAAAATGACCTGTGAATAGGACGTTGGGCCTCTTAGCGCACCTAGGCTGGAAAAAAGTGTCACACATGTGGTATCGCCGTACTCAGAAGAAGTAGTATAATGTGTTTTGGGGTGTATTTTTATACATACCCATGCTGGGTGGGAGAAATCTCTCTGTAAATGGACAATTGTGTGTAAAAAAAAATCAAATAATTGTCATTTACAGAGATATTTCTCCCACCCAGCATCTCTATGTGTAAAAATACACCCCAAAACACATTATACTACTTCTCCTGAGTACGGCGATACCACATGTGTGGCACTTTTTTGCACCCTAACTGCGCTAAGGGGCCCAAAGTCCAATGAGTACCTTTAGGATTTCACAGGTCATTTTGCGACATTTGGTTTCAAGACTACTCCTCACGGTTTTGGGCCCGTAAAATGCCAGGGCAGTATAGGAACCCCACAAATGATCCCATTTTAGAAAGAAGACACCCCAAGGTATTCCGTTAGTAGTACGGTGAGTTCATAGAAGATTTTATTTTTTGTCACAAGTTAGCGGAAAATGACACTTTGTGAAAAAAAAACAATTAAAATCAATTTCCGCTAACTTGTGACAAAAAAAAAAAATCTTCTATGAACTCACCATACTCCTAACGGAATACCTTGGGGTGTCTTCTTTCTAAAATGGGGTAATTTGTGGGGTTCCTATACTGTCCTGGCATTTTAGGGGCCCTAAACCGTGAGGAGTAGTCTTGAAACCAAATTTCTCAAAATGACCTGTGAAATCCTAAAGGTACTCATTGGACTTTGGGCCCCTTAGCGCAGTTAGGGTGCAAAAAAGTGCCACACATGTGGTATCGCCGTACTCAGGAGAAGTAGTATAATGTGTTTTGGGGTGTATTTATACACATACCCATGCTGAGTGGGAGAAATATCTCTATAAATAGACAATTGTGTGTAAAAAAAATTAAAAAATTGTCATTTACGGAGATATTTCTCCCACCCAGCATGAGTATGTGTAAAAATATACCCCAAAACACATTATACTACTTCTTCTGAGTACGGCAATACCACATGTGTGGCACTTTTTTGCAGCCTAACTGCGCTAAGGGGCCCAAAGTCCAATGAGCATCTTTAGGCTTTACAGGGGTGCTTACAATTAGGCACCCCCCAAAATGCCAGGACAGTGAACACACCCCACAAATTACCCCATTTTGGAAAGTAGACACTTCAAGGTATTCAGAGAGGAGCATAGTGAGTCCGTGGCAGATTTCATTTTTTTTTTGTCGCAAGTTAGAAGAAATGGAAACTTTTTTTTTTTTTTTTCCGCTAACTTGTGACAAAAAATAAAATCTTCTATGAACTTACCATGCCTCTCACTGAATACTTTGGGATGTCTTCTTTCCAAAATGGGGTCATTTGGGGGGTATTTGTACTATCCTGGAATTTTAGCCCCTCATGAAACCTGACAGGTGCGCAGAAAAGTCAGAGATGCTTGAAAATGGGAAAATTCACTTTTGGCACCATAGTTTGTAAACGCTATAACTTTTACCCAAACCAATAAATATACACTGAATGGTTTTTTTTTATCAAAGACATGTAGCAAAATAACTTTCGCGCTCAAATGTATAGGAAATGTTACTTTATTTGAAAAATGTCAGCACAGAAAGTTAAAAAAGTCATTTTTTTGACAAAATTCATGTCTTTTTTGATGAATATAATAAAAAGTAAAACTCGCAGCGGCAATCAAATAGCACCGAAAGAAATCTGTATTAGTGACAAGAAAAGGAGGTAAAATTCATTTAGGTGGTAGGTTGTATGAGCGAGCAATAAACCGTGAAAGCTGCAGTGGTCTGAATGGAGAAAAAGGCTCTGGTCCTTAAGGGGCGAAAAGACTGTGGTCCTCAAGTGGTTAAGTCGTAGAGATCCACGGTGCAGAACAGAAGAAAAAGTCTAGGGCCGATCCTAGATTATATGTCTCCACCTGGACTCCAGACTGGGCAGTGAAAGGGGGCAGTACAGGTGCGGCAGAACAAGGGGATTGGCAATTGTGATTTGCCAGCACCTCTGGGAGACTATGGGTAGTACGGGCCCGTTTTGCTGGTGGCTGCAACTCGGGTCTTCATGCACGTGCCACCGAACCAGTTTCTACTATCATGCTGGTGCTCGCCACTTCACCAGGGTCTATGATAGTACTGGTGCTAGGTCCAGGAGATGCTACGCTGCTGGTGCATGTCTCACCAAGAAAACTCGGATCAGCACTAGCACCACTCTGCTGCCCTTGAGTCTTATCCTGCGCCACCTGCGATCCAGTGACATGGGGTGTGGTACGCCTGGCTCTAGCCGGGACCTCAACCTTGTCATTGCCATCGTCAGAGAGCCACTGCTGTTCACCTGTTCGTATTCTGACCTGGATGATTCGTCGGATGAGGCTTCCCAATTGCACTCACCCCACTGGGCCAGAATCTTGACGGCCTCGTCAGCGGAATACCCCTTTTTTGCCATGGTGGACTGCTAAAATTAGGGGGTATTCCTCTGATACTACCCAGGAAAAAGAGCACCTACCTAGTAAAAAGGAGTACTTGTGAAGTAGAAAGCTGTGGTCACTGAGTTTTAAATTAAAATAAACAAAAAAAAAACGTATCTTAACAGCGCCACAGCTATTGTACAGTGTGTTTTGCAGTGATCAGAAAAAAAATTCTGTCACTGCGGTGGGGCGGGCTGAACGCAAGTGCAGGCGAACGATCATGCCTGATCGGTCAAACACTGCATTTTTAGTGTATCCTAGTGATCCTAATATAGATCTGACTGCGATCAGTAATGATCACTTACAGATACCATATAGTAGCAATGCTGATTAGCGACAGTGATGATGCTAATCAGCAACTAATTAGTGACTACGGTGTGGTGGGCTGGGTGCTAACTGACGCTAACTACCCAACGAAGGGCCCTAGCTAAATAACTGGCCTAACTTAACACTAGTGATACTAAAAAAGTGACAGTCTGATCACTGTTTTTAGATCACTAGTATAGTGACAGGGGGTGATCGGGGGGGTTCTGAGGGTGTGGGCGGGTGATCAGAAGCCCGCAGGGGGCAGATTAGGGCTTGATCTGATGGGTAGGAGTGCTAGGGGGTGACAGGAGGTGATTGATGGGTGTCTCAGGGTGTGATTAGAGGGGAGGATCGATGCAATCAATGCACTGGGGAGGTGATCAGGGGGGGTCTGAGGGGTCTCTGAGGGTGTGGGCGGTTGTTTGGGTGCCCGCAAGGGGCAGATTAGAGTCTGATCTGGTGGGTAGTAGTGACAGGTGGTGACAGGGAGTGATTGATGGGTGATCAGTGGGTGATTAGAGAACAGATGTAAACAATGCACTTGGGAGGTGATCTGAGGGCGGGTCTGCGAGCGATCTGAGGGTGTGGGTAAGTGATCAGGTGCCTGCAAGGGGCAAGTTAGGGTCTGATCTGATGGTTGGCAGTGACAAGAGGTAATTGACAGGTGACCAGTTGGTGATTACAGGGGAGAATAGATGTATACAGTACACGGGAGGGGGGGGGGGGGGGAGTCTGGGGAGGATCTGAGGGTGTGTGTGTGTGGGGGGGGGGGGGTGATCAGGAGCCTCCAGAGGGCTGATTAGAGCCTAATCTAAAAGATAGCGTTGACAGTGACAGGGAGTGATTGATGAATGATTAGGGGGGTGATTGGGTGCAAACAATGGTCTGAGGGGGTGATTGGGCGGGGGGGATCTGAGGGGTGCTGTGGGCGATCAGGAGGGCAGGATCAAAAAAATGCTGTCACTGCGGTGGGGCGGGCTGAACGCAAGTGCAGGCGAACGATCATGCCTGATCGGTCAAATACTGCGTTTTTAGTGTATCCTAGTGACCCTACTATAGAGCTGACTGCGATCAGTAATGATCACTTACAGATACCATATAGTAGTGATTACATACACAGCTGCCTCCTCCCCTGGTGGTCGCTCGAATACTGGGACCAACAGGGGAGGAGGCAGCCAGTATAATACACTTTGTATACATAAAGTGTATTATATACACTTAGTAATGGAAGATCGGGGTGTTTACAACCCGCCGGCGCTGCTAACTGGCTGGCGGGTTGACGTCGCAGGTGGGCGGAGCCTAATGCCGGCGGATGCGCGCGATCACGGCTAATTAGTCCCCCAGGTGCCGCCGATCTGCGTTAAGCTGTCCTGTGAGAGCCACCTTGCCGCCGCCCATAGGTAGTGGCAAGTTGTTAAAGGATATTATGGGATTGATTAAATCAGAAATGTCCACTACCTTTAAAAGCCTTAAGGATGCAGAATCAGCTCCTTTAACCCCAACTATTCCACCTATTACATCTGATATTCCTCCAGGTGACATTCTGCATGCCATGCCAGCAGGTCCTGTCAGACCATACAGCTATCCCGGCACCCTCAACCTCTGAAGTGGTCCTCATTAGCAGCCCTCGTAAACTTAAAGCTTAAGAAGGTCAGCTTGAGGTGTCAGAATTGTCAGAAGGAGAACTTGAGATTTCCTCTCGAAGATTTCAAATCAGAAGGTGAAGATCAGAATCCATCAAGTAGCAAAACAGTTAGGTTTACCTTTTCCTTAGAGAGTTTGGATAGTTTGCTATCCAACCTTCAAGCAGTGAGAAAAAAAAAAAAAAAGTTTTATCTACTATGGATAAGATGTACGAAGGATTATTGGTTGATCAGTCCACGTATATTCTGGTTCAAAGTGTAACTGTCGGGCATACAATCAAAAATCAATTCTTTATTTGTATCTGGTAAACAAGTAATAAGGATGCTATCCAGGCAATCCAAAAGTAAACCGCTATTACTTTTCTTGTTGATAAATGATCATTCCCCAGTTTACCTGACTCTTATTTGGTACATTGCTGCACAAAGAAAGTTGCAGGGAATGCTGGGTTGTCCTTTTTTTTGCTTCTCTACTTTCCTCTCAGACTTGCAACCTGATTTCCCCTGCCACACCTGTTTCTCTCTGATTGGCCAATATTTCTCATGCTGAGACAATGCACTTTCTATTGCAGAGCTGGGTGGGAGTGGCTGAAGACTGGGAGGAGGGCAGGCAATGCATACACACTCAGGCAGAGGAGAGTAAGGGAGGTAATGACATTGGGATTGGTTTCAAAATAGACCATTAAAATGGAGAATCCTAAGTATTTTCTCTTTTTTTACTGTAGAAAAATCACTAAAATCAAACCGTGGACAGAGCAATACATAGGTTATGTAAATAGAGCAAGTATTTATCTACTTAAATATTTGGGTTTTTTTCTGAGATAGTATGGCTGAGAGATCCTCTTTAAAGGATATGATAGATATAGGCCTCAATTCACTAAGATTATCTCCTGTCTTTAA
>NW_027152761.1:0-22692 GCF_040937935.1 Hyperolius riggenbachi
CTTAATTTGTGGGGTAATAGTGAAGGGATTATATCGGTATTTCATTAAAAATTTGTTGATTTTGGGATATATGAGAATATCTGTGGAGGGGATATTATAGATTGACATTAAGTCTTCGAATGACTTGATTTCATGTGTATCCAATAGGTCTGTAATCTCCTTTATACCCAAGTCAACCCAATCTTGTAGATCAATATTTCTGATAACTGAGTTAAGAGCAGTTAGAGGGGTATTTATTTCAATGGCTAAAGATTCTTCCTTGGATAGTTTTAGAAACTCTTTCCATAATTTTACTGTGTTGGCTGTAATAGGATTGTAGCTACTTTGTCTGAACTCCCAGACCAACCTTGAATGTAGGAAGAGTCTGTAAGAGTTGTTTGGGAGTTGTTCTTCTTCTATAGAGAGCCATTGTTTAGTTTTATCTTCTAGCCATATTGCTCTAGATTGATCTAGTAGGGTTGCCTTGTAATAAAGCTCGATATTGGGAACTCCCAGGCCTAAATTGGATGTGTGTGTAGTTAAAATTTTGTTGGAAAATCTAGATTTTTTGTTCAGTAATATAAATTGGTTGAGTAATTTTTGAAGATTGTTAAAGAAGGTTTGAGGGGCTTTGATTGGTAAGTTCCTGAATAGGTAGAGTAGCTGAGGAAGTATTATCATCTTAAAAGCTGCTGCTCTACCCATCCAGGAATACTCCACTTTGGCCAATGCTTCTAGTTTAGTTTTAAATTTCTTCAACCAGGGATTGTAATTTTCTTTGTATAATTGGTTTATTTGTGGGGTCAAGTATATACCCAGGTATTTTATTGCTGTATCGTTCCAAGAGAAGCTGCAGGATTCCTTGAGAGTAATTTTAGTTTTTTGAGGGATAAAACATGGAAGAATAACTGTTTTCGTTTGGTTGAGTTTATAAAAGGAGATACGAGAAAAGTTATTGAGTTCTGTGGTAACAGCAGGTAAAGATAATAGTGGTTTCTGAAGAAATAAAATGATATCGTCTGCATATAAACTTAGTTTGGTAGTTGATTGGTTTAATTTTATGCCATGGATTTGGGGGTTGTCTCTTATACTCTGGGCTAAGGGTTCTATAGATAAATTGAAAATTAGTGGCGAGAGGGGGCATCCCTGACGGGTTCCATTCTTAATGTTAAAAGTCTGGGATAGAGAGCCAGAAGAGAGGACCTTCGCAGAGGGCTGAGTATATAAGGCTAATATCGCCTTATGTAGGAAGTTGGGGATTCCGAATTTTGTCAGTACTCTTGGTAGGTATAGCCAATTGACTCTGTCGAACGCCTTCTCCGCATCAAGTGATACTAATAGAGTAGGCGTTCGACAGAGCCCAACTCTGTAGATCAAAGCAAGTGCCTTGCGTGTGCCATCAGAAGTTGATCTGTTTCTTGTAAAACCTACCTGGTCGGAATGGAGAAGTTGCGGCATAAAGGGGGTTAACCTATTTGCTATGACTTTAGCATATATTTTTATGTCGGAGTTGAGTAGGGAAATGGGTCTATAGTTAGCAGGATCGGAGGGATCCTTGTCTTCCTTGGGGATGGTAGAAATTAAGGCAGAAAGGGACTCTTTAGGGAAAACACCAGTGATTGCTATATCGTTGAACATATCAGTGAGTGGTTTTGCTAAAATAGTTACAAATTTCTTGAAATATTCATTGATATACCCATCTGGGCCAGGGGCTTTGTCATTCTTGAGAGAGTTTATGGCATAGATTATTTCTTGTTGATTGAAGGGGGACCCTAGTACCTTCTTCTCAAAGTCAGGTAGAGAAGGAAGATTAATTTTATCCAGATAGTTATCTATCTCTTGGGTGTTTGGGTTATGGGTGTTTGGGTCTAGTTCTAAATTATAAAGTTTCTCATAATATATAGCAAGGGAGTCTACAATGTCTTGTGGGTGGTATACAGCAGTATTTGATTGGGGATGGATTATTTTAACTATTCTATGGTGTATTCTTTTACCCTTAATCTTTCTTGCCATAGCCTTTCCTGCTCTATTGTTATCGTAGTACCAGTTTTCCCGGAGAATAGTTTGCCACTTATCGTAGTCATAATACATAATATCTGCCAATTCTTGCCTAGTTTCTTCTAGAATTTTAGTCAAATGGTGTTTTTTATTATTAAAAATTTCTTTTTCTAGGGACTTTATTTTGTGTAGTAATCTGTCTGTAGTTTCTTTTCTTTTTTTCTTTTGTATGGAGCTCAATTTTATGATTACACCTCGCATAACAGCCTTGTGGGCGTTCCACAAGGTTGTCTTGGAGACATCTTTAGTGTCGTTCAACTCAAAATACTCAGCAAGTTCCTTCTTTATAGTGGGTAGAGTGTGCTCAGAATTAAGGATGAATTTGTTCAATTTCCACAATTGGGGGGAAGCGGTAGAGTTTTGTAATTTAAATTTTGTGATTAGAGGAGAATGGTCTGACCATATTCTGGGTAGTATTTCTGTTTCAGTTATTAAAGGCAAAGTGAATCTGTCAGTCAGGCAGTAATCAATGCGAGTAAAGGATTTCTGAACTGGAGAGTAATATGTATATTCACGTGATTTGGGGTGAAAACATCTCCATGAATCATAGAGTTCAAAGGACATCAATGCAGGTTGAAGGATGGAGTGTGCTCTCCTGCTACTAGCTGTACAATCTATCTGGACATCTGCTACTGCATTGAAATCTCCAAACACGAATAGATGTCCTTTTTGGAGAGTGTTGATTTTTTTCAATTTTTTATTAATAAATTTCAGTTGGTGAGAATTTGGAGCATATATGTTTGCGAAAGTATATTCCTGAGAGTTGATCTTTCCTTGTACTATCACTAGTCTACCGTCTTCACTGGTAAAAGTCTCCTCAATCACCAAGCCTAAAGTATCTTTAAAAGCAATACTTACTCCAGCTTTCTTTTTATTACCTTTTAGGGTGGAATGAAAAATATTTGAAAATTGATGGAGTTTGAACTTACTTGCTGAGATTTTGGTTAAATGAGTCTCCTGAATACATACAATGTCTGCCTTATGTTCCTTGATTAATTTCTGCAGTAGAAAACGCTTTCTGTAAGAGTTCAGTCCTCTCACGTTAATAGATAAGATGTTACAGTCTTGCATCATTGTTATTAATGAATTTGCAGTTATACATACTATACCAATTTGTCTTACCATCACGAGACCTCCCTGGGTTGTTCATAGGACTACTGCACGACAGACCTCTATATTTAGAAAGAGTAGTTAGGCAATACAACACTTTACACAGCATATCAAAACAAGCTAAAAACTGAAGAAGAAGAAGCAAAAAAACTGGTGGGCATCCGGTTCTACCCTCCAATTAATTGCTAGCCCGGAGAATGGGGGTCCAAGAGCCTCCCTGCTGAGACTCCAGGCAAAGGAGCCTTAAGTAGGCAGTTAAACTAATCAACCAAAAACCAAAAGTTAAAAGTTAACAGATAACAGGACTCAGAACTATCAGTTCCAAGAATAGGACTTGATTGGTGGAGCAACCACAAGTGGTTCAGAATCAAGCCGATTCCCTCAGGGGGAAGAAGTGTAGGCCCTAAGGAAAGAGGCTACTTGGGGGAAAAAAGTATGTGGTGAATACCCATCTGCTCATGTGTCCGAAGAAGCCCCGGCAGAATTTCCTTTTTCCGCTTGGTCAGGAGGTGGAGCAGTGTCCATCTGTTGGGTGGTAGCATTCCTGGGAGCTTGTCTTGGAGAAGCCAGCTGTTTGGACAGGGAGACCTGGTATATTGGCTTATCCTTCCTGGGGTCCCTTGGGATGAAAATTGGGATGTCCCATCTAGCCAACAAGTCGCGTGCTTCCTTTGGGCTTCTGGCAGCGTAGATTGTTCCATTGTCATTTATTAGAAGCTTGGGAGGGAATCCCCAGGAGTAATCAATCTTCCTGTGGCGCAAAGTGGTGGTAACTTCTGAAAATTGCCTCCTGGCATGAAGTGTAGCTTGGGAGAGGTCCTGGTAAAGAATAAGGTCCTGATAAGGGCTGGGCAATTTCCTTCCTCCTCTTGTAGCTGAGAGCATTTTTTCCTTAGCATGGAAAAAATGAATTCTTGTGATTACATCACGAGGGAGGTGTTTGGCCACATGTGAGGGTTTTGGCAGTCGGTGGGCCCTATCAATTACTAGCTCGTTCTCTGGGAGGTCTGGAGCGGTGCATTTAAGAATGTCTTTGACATAATCCTTGAGTTCATTGGTGCTTACCGACTCTGGTACTCCTCTAATTTTGATATTGTTCCGGCGATTCCGGTCTTCATTGTCGGATATCTTCTCCTTCATGAACTTATTTTGTTCTTGGAGTTCCTTATGTGCTCCGACAAGATGGTTGTGTGCTATGGTCATCTGCTCCATCCTTCTTTCCAGTTTAAGGAGTCTGGAATCCGTTTCACCAGCAATCTGCGCGACATGGCCTGCTAGTGATTGTAAATCTCTCCTGACATCTCTTATGTCTTCCTGAATGCCAGCTCTAAAGGAAAGCATAAAGTCTTTTAGGAATTGTTGAGTGACCGGTTGGTCTGACACCGGAAAAGATTCCATAGGATCAACCATCTGTAGCTGTTTGTCACTCTTTTGGGGACGTTGGGGGAGAGAGTTGACATTTTGCAATGTTAATGCGACCGTTTGTTCGTTTGGAGAGGAGTACTGCGAACTTCTGGTATGGTCGGATGCGAACGTTCGTTCGCCTGGAACAGTGGGATGCGAAGGATCGGATGCGTCAAAACGTTCGTCTGGATCAAGGGAACGTTCGCGTACCTGCTTCCCGGCGCTCTGGAAGTCCGCATCGGCCTGCTGCTGTACTACAGGTCCCGGCTTCAGTGGGCTCCGCTCGCGGGACTTCTTGGCCTGCCGCTGCCGCTGGAAGGCATCTTCGTCGCTGTCCTCTTCATACAGCGCTACATGGTCCCTGGGGAATGGTGTGAGAAGAGGATTGTACCTGTTTTTTAGCGGTATGGGAGATGGAGTCCTGTAGCTGGATCTCTCCAGGGCCTCTCCTCTGTGATAGCGGTGGCCATCTTGGTTTTCATCCTCATAGAAGGAAGACAGCTTTCTCAGCGCTGGGGAGCTGTAATTCCTCCCTGTTTTCGCTCTTCTGTACTCCCAGTCGCTTCCAGGGTGTCCTGCCATCTTTCTGGGAAAATTTGGGGCTTCTCAGGATGCTTTTAGTCGCTTTTCTAAGGGTTTCAGGCAGAGAGCTCTGGACTCACACAGCCATGCAGCTCAGCAGCCAGCCACGCCCCTTTCTATGTTAAACCATTACACCATTGAAAAACTGGTTACGTTTGCAATTGAAAGAAAAATGACTATAGTTGAAGAAGTAATGGCCCCTAAACTATGTTCTGGGATGAAAGTTACAGCTTCAGTGAAATCTGTTTGCAAATCGGAGTGATAGATTAGAATCTAGAGCCAACGGTAAGTTTTCTATGTTAAACCATTACACCATTGAAAAACTGGTTACGTTTGCAATCGAAAGAAAAATGACTATAGTTGAAGAAGTAATGGCCCCTAAACTATGTTCTGGGATGAAAGTTACAGCTTCAGTGAAATCCGTTTGCAAATCGGAGTGATAGATTAGAATCTAGAGCCAACGGTAAGTTTTCTATGTTAAACCATTACACCATTGAAAAACTGGTTACGTTTGCAATCGAAAGAAAAATGACTATAGTTGAAGAAGTAATGGCCCCTAAACTATGTTCTGGGATGAAAGTTACAGCTTCAGTGAAATCCGTTTGCAAATCGGAGTGATAGATTAGAATCTAGAGCCAACGGTAAGTTTTCTATGTTAAACCATTACACCATTGAAAAACTGGTTACGTTTGCAATCGAAAGAAAAATGACTATAGTTGAAGAAGTAATGGCCCCTAAACTATGTTCTGGGATGAAAGTTACAGCTTCAGTGAAATCCGTTTGCAAATCGGAGTGATAGATTAGAATCTAGAGCCAACGGTAAGTTTTCTATGTTAAACCATTACACCATTGAAAAACTGGTTACGTTTGCAATCGAAAGAAAAATGACTATAGTTGAAGAAGTAATGGCCCCTAAACTATGTTCTGGGATGAAAGTTACAGCTTCAGTGAAATCCGTTTGCAAATCGGAGTGATAGATTAGAATCTAGAGCCAACGGTAAGTTTTCTATGTTAAACCATTACACCATTGAAAAACTGGTTACGTTTGCAATCGAAAGAAAAATGACTATAGTTGAAGAAGTAATGGCCCCTAAACTATGTTCTGGGATGAAAGTTACAGCTTCAGTGAAATCCGTTTGCAAATCGGAGTGATAGATTAGAATCTAGAGCCAACGGTAAGTTTTCTATGTTAAACCATTACACCATTGAAAAACTGGTTACGTTTGCAATCGAAAGAAAAATGACTATAGTTGAAGAAGTAATGGCCCCTAAACTATGTTCTGGGATGAAAGTTACAGCTTCAGTGAAATCCGTTTGCAAATCGGAGTGATAGATTAGAATCTAGAGCCAACGGTAAGTTTTCTATGTTAAACCATTACACCATTGAAAAACTGGTTACGTTTGCAATCGAAAGAAAAATGACTATAGTTGAAGAAGTAATGGCCCCTAAACTATGTTCTGGGATGAAAGTTACAGCTTCAGTGAAATCCGTTTGCAAATCGGAGTGATAGATTAGAATCTAGAGCCAACGGTAAGTTTTCTATGTTAAACCATTACACCATTGAAAAACTGGTTACGTTTGCAATCGAAAGAAAAATGACTATAGTTGAAGAAGTAATGGCCCCTAAACTATGTTCTGGGATGAAAGTTACAGCTTCAGTGAAATCCGTTTGCAAATCGGAGTGATAGATTAGAATCTAGAGCCAACGGTAAGTTTTCTATGTTAAACCATTACACCATTGAAAAACTGGTTACGTTTGCAATCGAAAGAAAAATGACTATAGTTGAAGAAGTAATGGCCCCTAAACTATGTTCTGGGATGAAAGTTACAGCTTCAGTGAAATCCGTTTGCAAATCGGAGTGATAGATTAGAATCTAGAGCCAACGGTAAGTTTTCTATGTTAAACCATTACACCATTGAAAAACTGGTTACGTTTGCAATCGAAAGAAAAATGACTATAGTTGAAGAAGTAATGGCCCCTAAACTATGTTCTGGGATGAAAGTTACAGCTTCAGTGAAATCCGTTTGCAAATCGGAGTGATAGATTAGAATCTAGAGCCAACGGTAAGTTTTCTATGTTAAACCATTACACCATTGAAAAACTGGTTACGTTTGCAATCGAAAGAAAAATGACTATAGTTGAAGAAGTAATGGCCCCTAAACTATGTTCTGGGATGAAAGTTACAGCTTCAGTGAAATCCGTTTGCAAATCAGAGTGATAGATTAGAATCTAGAGCCAACGGTAAGTTTTCTATGTTAAACCATTACACCATTGAAAAACTGGTTACGTTTGCAATCGAAAGAAAAATGACTATAGTTGAAGAAGTAATGGCCCCTAAACTATGTTCTGGGATGAAAGTTACAGCTTCAGGGAAATCCGTTTGCAAATCGGAGTGATAGATTAGAATCTAGAGCCAACGGTAAGTTTTCTATGTTAAACCATTACACCATTGAAAAACTGGTTACGTTTGCAATCGAAAGAAAAATGACTATAGTTGAAGAAGTAATGGCCCCTAAACTATGTTCTGGGATGAAAGTTACAGCTTCAGTGAAATCCGTTTGCAAATCGGAGTGATAGATTAGAATCTAGAGCCAACGGTAAGTTTTCTATGTTAAACCATTACACCATTGAAAAACTGGTTACGTTTGCAATCGAAAGAAAAATGACTATAGTTGAAGAAGTAATGGCCCCTAAACTATGTTCTGGGATGAAAGTTACAGCTTCAGTGAAATCCGTTTGCAAATCGGAGTGATAGATTAGAATCTAGAGCCAACGGTAAGTTTTCTATGTTAAACCATTACACCATTGAAAAACTGGTTACGTTTGCAATCGAAAGAAAAATGACTATAGTTGAAGAAGTAATGGCCCCTAAACTATGTTCTGGGATGAAAGTTACAGCTTCAGTGAAATCCGTTTGCAAATCGGAGTGATAGATTAGAATCTAGAGCCAACGGTAAGTTTTCTATGTTAAACCATTACACCATTGAAAAACTGGTTACGTTTGCAATCGAAAGAAAAATGACTATAGTTGAAGAAGTAATGGCCCCTAAACTATGTTCTGGGATGAAAGTTACAGCTTCAGTGAAATCCGTTTGCAAATCGGAGTGATAGATTAGAATCTAGAGCCAACGGTAAGTTTTCTATGTTAAACCATTACACCATTGAAAAACTGGTTACGTTTGCAATCGAAAGAAAAATGACTATAGTTGAAGAAGTAATGGCCCCTAAACTATGTTCTGGGATGAAAGTTACAGCTTCAGTGAAATCCGTTTGCAAATCGGAGTGATAGATTAGAATCTAGAGCCAACGGTAAGTTTTCTATGTTAAACCATTACACCATTGAAAAACTGGTTACGTTTGCAATCGAAAGAAAAATGACTATAGTTGAAGAAGTAATGGCCCCTAAACTATGTTCTGGGATGAAAGGTACAGCTTCAGTGAAATCCGTTTGCAAATCGGAGTGATAGATTAGAATCTAGAGCCAACGGTAAGTTTTCTATGTTAAACCATTACACCATTGAAAAACTGGTTACGTTTGCAATCGAAAGAAAAATGACTATAGTTGAAGAAGTAATGGCCCCTAAACTATGTTCTGGGATGAAAGTTACAGCTTCAGTGAAATCCGTTTGCAAATCGGAGTGATAGATTAGAATCTAGAGCCAACGGTAAGTTTTCTATGTTAAACCATTACACCATTGAAAAACTGGTTACGTTTGCAATCGAAAGAAAAATGACTATAGTTGAAGAAGTAATGGCCCCTAAACTATGTTCTGGGATGAAAGTTACAGCTTCAGTGAAATCCGTTTGCAAATCGGAGTGATAGATTAGAATCTAGAGCCAACGGTAAGTTTTCTATGTTAAACCATTACACCATTGAAAAACTGGTTACGTTTGCAATCGAAAGAAAAATGACTATAGTTGAAGAAGTAATGGCCCCTAAACTATGTTCTGGGATGAAAGTTACAGCTTCAGTGAAATCCGTTTGCAAATCGGAGTGATAGATTAGAATCTTGAGCCAACGGTAATTTTTCTAGGTTAAACCATTACACCATTGAAAAACTGGTTACGTTTGCAATCGAAAGAAAAATGACTATAGTTGAAGAAGTAATGGCCCCTAAACTATGTTCTGGGATGAAAGTTACAGCTTCAGTGAAATCCGTTTGCAAATCGGAGTGATAGATTAGAATCTAGAGCCAACGGTAAGTTTTCTATGTTAAACCATTACACCATTGAAAAACTGGTTACGTTTGCAATCGAAAGAAAAATGACTATAGTTGAAGAAGTAATGGCCCCTAAACTATGTTCTGGGATGAAAGTTACAGCTTCAGTGAAATCCGTTTGCAAATCGGAGTGATAGATTAGAATCTAGAGCCAACGGTAAGTTTTCTATGTTAAACCATTACACCATTGAAAAACTGGTTACGTTTGCAATCGAAAGAAAAATGACTATAGTTGAAGAAGTAATGGCCCCTAAACTATGTTCTGGGATGAAAGTTACAGCTTCAGTGAAATCCGTTTGCAAATCGGAGTGATAGATTAGAATCTAGAGCCAACGGTAAGTTTTCTATGTTAAACCATTACACCATTGAAAAACTGGTTACGTTTGCAATCGAAAGAAAAATGACTATAGTTGAAGAAGTAATGGCCCCTAAACTATGTTCTGGGATGAAAGTTACAGCTTCAGTGAAATCCGTTTGCAAATCGGAGTGATAGATTAGAATCTAGAGCCAACGGTAAGTTTTCTATGTTAAACCATTACACCATTGAAAAACTGGTTACGTTTGCAATCGAAAGAAAAATGACTATAGTTGAAGAAGTAATGGCCCCTAAACTATGTTCTGGGATGAAAGTTACAGCTTCAGTGAAATCCGTTTGCAAATCGGAGTGATAGATTAGAATCTAGAGCCAACGGTAAGTTTTCTATGTTAAACCATTACACCATTGAAAAACTGGTTACGTTTGCAATCGAAAGAAAAATGACTATAGTTGAAGAAGTAATGGCCCCTAAACTATGTTCTGGGATGAAAGTTACAGCTTCAGTGAAATCCGTTTGCAAATCGGAGTGATAGATTAGAATCTAGAGCCAACGGTAAGTTTTCTATGTTAAACCATTACACCATTGAAAAACTGGTTACGTTTGCAATCGAAAGAAAAATGACTATAGTTGAAGAAGTAATGGCCCCTAAACTATGTTCTGGGATGAAAGTTACAGCTTCAGTGAAATCCGTTTGCAAATCGGAGTGATAGATTAGAATCTAGAGCCAACGGTAAGTTTTCTATGTTAAACCATTACACCATTGAAAAACTGGTTACGTTTGCAATCGAAAGAAAAATGACTATAGTTGAAGAAGTAATGGCCCCTAAACTATGTTCTGGGATGAAAGTTACAGCTTCAGTGAAATCCGTTTGCAAATCGGAGTGATAGATTAGAATCTAGAGCCAACGGTAAGTTTTCTATGTTAAACCATTACACCATTGAAAAACTGGTTACGTTTGCAATCGAAAGAAAAATGACTATAGTTGAAGAAGTAATGGCCCCTAAACTATGTTCTGGGATGAAAGTTACAGCTTCAGTGAAATCCGTTTGCAAATCGGAGTGATAGATTAGAATCTAGAGCCAACGGTAAGTTTTCTATGTTAAACCATTACACCATTGAAAAACTGGTTACGTTTGCAATCGAAAGAAAAATGACTATAGTTGAAGAAGTAATGGCCCCTAAACTATGTTCTGGGATGAAAGTTACAGCTTCAGTGAAATCCGTTTGCAAATCGGAGTGATAGATTAGAATCTAGAGCCAACGGTAAGTTTTCTATGTTAAACCATTACACCATTGAAAAACTGGTTACGTTTGCAATCGAAAGAAAAATGACTATAGTTGAAGAAGTAATGGCCCCTAAACTATGTTCTGGGATGAAAGTTACAGCTTCAGTGAAATCCGTTTGCAAATCGGAGTGATAGATTAGAATCTAGAGCCAACGGTAAGTTTTCTATGTTAAACCATTACACCATTGAAAAACTGGTTACGTTTGCAATCGAAAGAAAAATGACTATAGTTGAAGAAGTAATGGCCCCTAAACTATGTTCTGGGATGAAAGTTACAGCTTCAGTGAAATCCGTTTGCAAATCGGAGTGATAGATTAGAATCTAGAGCCAACGGTAAGTTTTCTATGTTAAACCATTACACCATTGAAAAACTGGTTACGTTTGCAATCGAAAGAAAAATGACTATAGTTGAAGAAGTAATGGCCCCTAAACTATGTTCTGGGATGAAAGTTACAGCTTCAGTGAAATCCGTTTGCAAATCGGAGTGATAGATTAGAATCTAGAGCCAACGGTAAGTTTTCTATGTTAAACCATTACACCATTGAAAAACTGGTTACGTTTGCAATCGAAAGAAAAATGACTATAGTTGAAGAAGTAATGGCCCCTAAACTATGTTCTGGGATGAAAGTTACAGCTTCAGTGAAATCCGTTTGCAAATCGGAGTGATAGATTAGAATCTAGAGCCAACGGTAAGTTTTCTATGTTAAACCATTACACCATTGAAAAACTGGTTACGTTTGCAATCGAAAGAAAAATGACTATAGTTGAAGAAGTAATGGCCCCTAAACTATGTTCTGGGATGAAAGTTACAGCTTCAGTGAAATCCGTTTGCAAATCGGAGTGATAGATTAGAATCTAGAGCCAACGGTAAGTTTTCTATGTTAAACCATTACACCATTGAAAAACTGGTTACGTTTGCAATCGAAAGAAAAATGACTATAGTTGAAGAAGTAATGGCCCCTAAACTATGTTCTGGGATGAAAGTTACAGCTTCAGTGAAATCCGTTTGCAAATCGGAGTGATAGATTAGAATCTAGAGCCAACGGTAAGTTTTCTATGTTAAACCATTACACCATTGAAAAACTGGTTACGTTTGCAATCGAAAGAAAAATGACTATAGTTGAAGAAGTAATGGCCCCTAAACTATGTTCTGGGATGAAAGTTACAGCTTCAGTGAAATCCGTTTGCAAATCGGAGTGATAGATTAGAATCTAGAGCCAACGGTAAGTTTTCTATGTTAAACCATTACACCATTGAAAAACTGGTTACGTTTGCAATCGAAAGAAAAATGACTATAGTTGAAGAAGTAATGGCCCCTAAACTATGTTCTGGGATGAAAGTTACAGCTTCAGTGAAATCCGTTTGCAAATCGGAGTGATAGATTAGAATCTAGAGCCAACGGTAAGTTTTCTATGTTAAACCATTACACCATTGAAAAACTGGTTACGTTTGCAATCGAAAGAAAAATGACTATAGTTGAAGAAGTAATGGCCCCTAAACTATGTTCTGGGATGAAAGTTACAGCTTCAGTGAAATCCGTTTGCAAATCGGAGTGATAGATTAGAATCTAGAGCCAACGGTAAGTTTTCTATGTTAAACCATTACACCATTGAAAAACTGGTTACGTTTGCAATCGAAAGAAAAATGACTATAGTTGAAGAAGTAATGGCCCCTAAACTATGTTCTGGGATGAAAGTTACAGCTTCAGTGAAATCCGTTTGCAAATCGGAGTGATAGATTAGAATCTAGAGCCAACGGTAAGTTTTCTATGTTAAACCATTACACCATTGAAAAACTGGTTACGTTTGCAATCGAAAGAAAAATGACTATAGTTGAAGAAGTAATGGCCCCTAAACTATGTTCTGGGATGAAAGTTACAGCTTCAGTGAAATCCGTTTGCAAATCGGAGTGATAGATTAGAATCTAGAGCCAACGGTAAGTTTTCTATGTTAAACCATTACACCATTGAAAAACTGGTTACGTTTGCAATCGAAAGAAAAATGACTATAGTTGAAGAAGTAATGGCCCCTAAACTATGTTCTGGGATGAAAGTTACAGCTTCAGTGAAATCCGTTTGCAAATCGGAGTGATAGATTAGAATCTAGAGCCAACGGTAAGTTTTCTATGTTAAACCATTACACCATTGAAAAACTGGTTACGTTTGCAATCGAAAGAAAAATGACTATAGTTGAAGAAGTAATGGCCCCTAAACTATGTTCTGGGATGAAAGTTACAGCTTCAGTGAAATCCGTTTGCAAATCGGAGTGATAGATTAGAATCTAGAGCCAACGGTAAGTTTTCTATGTTAAACCATTACACCATTGAAAAACTGGTTACGTTTGCAATCGAAAGAAAAATGACTATAGTTGAAGAAGTAATGGCCCCTAAACTATGTTCTGGGATGAAAGTTACAGCTTCAGTGAAATCCGTTTGCAAATCGGAGTGATAGATTAGAATCTAGAGCCAACGGTAAGTTTTCTATGTTAAACCATTACACCATTGAAAAACTGGTTACGTTTGCAATCGAAAGAAAAATGACTATAGTTGAAGAAGTAATGGCCCCTAAACTATGTTCTGGGATGAAAGTTACAGCTTCAGTGAAATCCGTTTGCAAATCGGAGTGATAGATTAGAATCTAGAGCCAACGGTAAGTTTTCTATGTTAAACCATTACACCATTGAAAAACTGGTTACGTTTGCAATCGAAAGAAAAATGACTATAGTTGAAGAAGTAATGGCCCCTAAACTATGTTCTGGGATGAAAGTTACAGCTTCAGTGAAATCCGTTTGCAAATCGGAGTGATAGATTAGAATCTAGAGCCAACGGTAAGTTTTCTATGTTAAACCATTACACCATTGAAAAACTGGTTACGTTTGCAATCGAAAGAAAAATGACTATAGTTGAAGAAGTAATGGCCCCTAAACTATGTTCTGGGATGAAAGTTACAGCTTCAGTGAAATCCGTTTGCAAATCGGAGTGATAGATTAGAATCTAGAGCCAACGGTAAGTTTTCTATGTTAAACCATTACACCATTGAAAAACTGGTTACGTTTGCAATCGAAAGAAAAATGACTATAGTTGAAGAAGTAATGGCCCCTAAACTATGTTCTGGGATGAAAGTTACAGCTTCAGTGAAATCCGTTTGCAAATCGGAGTGATAGATTAGAATCTAGAGCCAACGGTAAGTTTTCTATGTTAAACCATTACACCATTGAAAAACTGGTTACGTTTGCAATCGAAAGAAAAATGACTATAGTTGAAGAAGTAATGGCCCCTAAACTATGTTCTGGGATGAAAGTTACAGCTTCAGTGAAATCCGTTTGCAAATCGGAGTGATAGATTAGAATCTAGAGCCAACGGTAAGTTTTCTATGTTAAACCATTACACCATTAAAAAACTGGTTACGTTTGCAATCGAAAGAAAAATGACTATAGTTGAAGAAGTAATGGCCCCTAAACTATGTTCTGGGATGAAAGTTACAGCTTCAGTGAAATCCGTTTGCAAATCGGAGTGATAGATTAGAATCTAGAGCCAACGGTAAGTTTTCTTATGTTAAACCATTACACCATTGAAAAACTGGTTACGTTTGCAATCGAAAGAAAAATGACTATAGTTGAAGAAGTAATGGCCCCTAAACTATGTTCTGGGATGAAAGTTACAGCTTCAGTGAAATCCGTTTGCAAATCGGAGTGATAGATTAGAATCTAGAGCCAACGGTAAGTTTTCTATGTTAAACCATTACACCATTGAAAAACTGGTTACGTTTGCAATCGAAAGAAAATGACTATAGTTGAAGAAGTAATGGCCCCTAAACTATGTTCTGGGATGAAAGTTACAGCTTCAGTGAAATCCGTTTGCAAATCGGAGTGATAGATTAGAATCTAGAGCCAACGGTAAGTTTTCTATGTTAAACCATTACACCATTGAAAAACTGGTTACGTTTGCAATCGAAAGAAAAATGACTATAGTTGAAGAAGTAATGGCCCCTAAACTATGTTCTGGGATGAAAGTTACAGCTTCAGTGAAATCCGTTTGCAAATCGGAGTGATAGATTAGAATCTAGAGCCAACGGTAAGTTTTCTATGTTAAACCATTACACCATTGAAAAACTGGTTACGTTTGCAATCGAAAGAAAAATGACTATAGTTGAAGAAGTAATGGCCCCTAAACTATGTTCTGGGATGAAAGTTACAGCTTCAGTGAAATCCGTTTGCAAATCGGAGTGATAGATTAGAATCTAGAGCCAACGGTAAGTTTTCTATGTTAAACCATTACACCATTGAAAAACTGGTTACGTTTGCAATCGAAAGAAAAATGACTATAGTTGAAGAAGTAATGGCCCCTAAACTATGTTCTGGGATGAAAGTTACAGCTTCAGTGAAATCCGTTTGCAAATCGGAGTGATAGATTAGAATCTAGAGCCAACGGTAAGTTTTCTATGTTAAACCATTACACCATTGAAAAACTGGTTACGTTTGCAATCGAAAGAAAAATGACTATAGTTGAAGAAGTAATGGCCCCTAAACTATGTTCTGGGATGAAAGTTACAGCTTCAGTGAAATCCGTTTGCAAATCGGAGTGATAGATTAGAATCTAGAGCCAACGGTAAGTTTTCTATGTTAAACCATTACACCATTGAAAAACTGGTTACGTTTGCAATCGAAAGAAAAATGACTATAGTTGAAGAAGTAATGGCCCCTAAACTATGTTCTGGGATGAAAGTTACAGCTTCAGTGAAATCCGTTTGCAAATCGGAGTGATAGATTAGAATCTAGAGCCAACGGTAAGTTTTCTATGTTAAACCATTACACCATTGAAAAACTGGTTACGTTTGCAATCGAAAGAAAAATGACTATAGTTGAAGAAGTAATGGCCCCTAAACTATGTTCTGGGATGAAAGTTACAGCTTCAGTGAAATCCGTTTGCAAATCGGAGTGATAGATTAGAATCTAGAGCCAACGGTAAGTTTTCTATGTTAAACCATTACACCATTGAAAAACTGGTTACGTTTGCAATCGAAAGAAAAATGACTATAGTTGAAGAAGTAATGGCCCCTAAACTATGTTCTGGGATGAAAGTTACAGCTTCAGTGAAATCCGTTTGCAAATCGGAGTGATAGATTAGAATCTAGAGCCAACGGTAAGTTTTCTATGTTAAACCATTACACCATTGAAAAACTGGTTACGTTTGCAATCGAAAGAAAAATGACTATAGTTGAAGAAGTAATGGCCCCTAAACTATGTTCTGGGATGAAAGTTACAGCTTCAGTGAAATCCGTTTGCAAATCGGAGTGATAGATTAGAATCTAGAGCCAACGGTAAGTTTTCTATGTTAAACCATTACACCATTGAAAAACTGGTTACGTTTGCAATCGAAAGAAAAATGACTATAGTTGAAGAAGTAATGGCCCCTAAACTATGTTCTGGGATGAAAGTTACAGCTTCAGTGAAATCCGTTTGCAAATCGGAGTGATAGATTAGAATCTAGAGCCAACGGTAAGTTTTCTATGTTAAACCATTACACCATTGAAAAACTGGTTACGTTTGCAATCGAAAGAAAAATGACTATAGTTGAAGAAGTAATGGCCCCTAAACTATGTTCTGGGATGAAAGTTACAGCTTCAGTGAAATCCGTTTGCAAATCGGAGTGATAGATTAGAATCTAGAGCCAACGGTAAGTTTTCTATGTTAAACCATTACACCATTGAAAAACTGGTTACGTTTGCAATCGAAAGAAAAATGACTATAGTTGAAGAAGTAATGGCCCCTAAACTATGTTCTGGGATGAAAGTTACAGCTTCAGTGAAATCCGTTTGCAAATCGGAGTGATAGATTAGAATCTAGAGCCAACGGTAAGTTTTCTATGTTAAACCATTACACCATTGAAAAACTGGTTACGTTTGCAATCGAAAGAAAAATGACTATAGTTGAAGAAGTAATGGCCCCTAAACTATGTTCTGGGATGAAAGTTACAGCTTCAGTGAAATCCGTTTGCAAATCGGAGTGATAGATTAGAATCTAGAGCCAACGGTAAGTTTTCTATGTTAAACCATTACACCATTGAAAAACTGGTTACGTTTGCAATCGAAAGAAAAATGACTATAGTTGAAGAAGTAATGGCCCCTAAACTATGTTCTGGGATGAAAGTTACAGCTTCAGTGAAATCCGTTTGCAAATCGGAGTGATAGATTAGAATCTTGAGCCAACGGTAATTTTTCTATGTTAAACCATTACACCATTGAAAAACTGGTTACGTTTGCAATCGAAAGAAAAATGACTATAGTTGAAGAAGTAATGGCCCCTAAACTATGTTCTGGGATGAAAGTTACAGCTTCAGTGAAATCCGTTTGCAAATCGGAGTGATAGATTAGAATCTAGAGCCAACGGTAAGTTTTCTATGTTAAACCATTACACCATTGAAAAACTGGTTACGTTTGCAATCGAAAGAAAAATGACTATAGTTGAAGAAGTAATGGCCCCTAAACTATGTTCTGGGATGAAAGTTACAGCTTCAGTGAAATCCGTTTGCAAATCGGAGTGATAGATTAGAATCTAGAGCCAACGGTAAGTTTTCTATGTTAAACCATTACACCATTGAAAAACTGGTTACGTTTGCAATCGAAAGAAAAATGACTATAGTTGAAGAAGTAATGGCCCCTAAACTATGTTCTGGGATGAAAGTTACAGCTTCAGTGAAATCCGTTTGCAAATCGGAGTGATAGATTAGAATCTAGAGCCAACGGTAAGTTTTCTATGTTAAACCATTACACCATTGAAAAACTGGTTACGTTTGCAATCGAAAGAAAAATGACTATAGTTGAAGAAGTAATGGCCCCTAAACTATGTTCTGGGATGAAAGTTACAGCTTCAGTGAAATCCGTTTGCAAATCGGAGTGATAGATTAGAATCTAGAGCCAACGGTAAGTTTTCTATGTTAAACCATTACACCATTGAAAAACTGGTTACGTTTGCAATCGAAAGAAAAATGACTATAGTTGAAGAAGTAATGGCCCCTAAACTATGTTCTGGGATGAAAGTTACAGCTTCAGTGAAATCCGTTTGCAAATCGGAGTGATAGATTAGAATCTAGAGCCAACGGTAAGTTTTCTATGTTAAACCATTACACCATTGAAAAACTGGTTACGTTTGCAATCGAAAGAAAAATGACTATAGTTGAAGAAGTAATGGCCCCTAAACTATGTTCTGGGATGAAAGTTACAGCTTCAGTGAAATCCGTTTGCAAATCGGAGTGATAGATTAGAATCTAGAGCCAACGGTAAGTTTTCTATGTTAAACCATTACACCATTGAAAAACTGGTTACGTTTGCAATCGAAAGAAAAATGACTATAGTTGAAGAAGTAATGGCCCCTAAACTATGTTCTGGGATGAAAGTTACAGCTTCAGTGAAATCCGTTTGCAAATCGGAGTGATAGATTAGAATCTAGAGCCAACGGTAAGTTTTCTATGTTAAACCATTACACCATTGAAAAACTGGTTACGTTTGCAATCGAAAGAAAAATGACTATAGTTGAAGAAGTAATGGCCCCTAAACTATGTTCTGGGATGAAAGTTACAGCTTCAGTGAAATCCGTTTGCAAATCGGAGTGATAGATTAGAATCTAGAGCCAACGGTAAGTTTTCTATGTTAAACCATTACACCATTGAAAAACTGGTTACGTTTGCAATCGAAAGAAAAATGACTATAGTTGAAGAAGTAATGGCCCCTAAACTATGTTCTGGGATGAAAGTTACAGCTTCAGTGAAATCCGTTTGCAAATCGGAGTGATAGATTAGAATCTAGAGCCAACGGTAAGTTTTCTATGTTAAACCATTACACCATTGAAAAACTGGTTACGTTTGCAATCGAAAGAAAAATGACTATAGTTGAAGAAGTAATGGCCCCTAAACTATGTTCTGGGATGAAAGTTACAGCTTCAGTGAAATCCGTTTGCAAATCGGAGTGATAGATTAGAATCTAGAGCCAACGGTAAGTTTTCTATGTTAAACCATTACACCATTGAAAAACTGGTTACGTTTGCAATCGAAAGAAAAATGACTATAGTTGAAGAAGTAATGGCCCCTAAACTATGTTCTGGGATGAAAGTTACAGCTTCAGTGAAATCCGTTTGCAAATCGGAGTGATAGATTAGAATCTAGAGCCAACGGTAAGTTTTCTATGTTAAACCATTACACCATTGAAAAACTGGTTACGTTTGCAATCGAAAGAAAAATGACTATAGTTGAAGAAGTAATGGCCCCTAAACTATGTTCTGGGATGAAAGTTACAGCTTCAGTGAAATCCGTTTGCAAATCGGAGTGATAGATTAGAATCTAGAGCCAACGGTAAGTTTTCTATGTTAAACCATTACACCATTGAAAAACTGGTTACGTTTGCAATCGAAAGAAAAATGACTATAGTTGAAGAAGTAATGGCCCCTAAACTATGTTCTGGGATGAAAGTTACAGCTTCAGTGAAATCCGTTTGCAAATCGGAGTGATAGATTAGAATCTAGAGCCAACGGTAAGTTTTCTATGTTAAACCATTACACCATTGAAAAACTGGTTACGTTTGCAATCGAAAGAAAAATGACTATAGTTGAAGAAGTAATGGCCCCTAAACTATGTTCTGGGATGAAAGTTACAGCTTCAGTGAAATCCGTTTGCAAATCGGAGTGATAGATTAGAATCTAGAGCCAACGGTAAGTTTTCTATGTTAAACCATTACACCATTGAAAAACTGGTTACGTTTGCAATCGAAAGAAAAATGACTATAGTTGAAGAAGTAATGGCCCCTAAACTATGTTCTGGGATGAAAGTTACAGCTTCAGTGAAATCCGTTTGCAAATCGGAGTGATAGATTAGAATCTAGAGCCAACGGTAAGTTTTCTATGTTAAACCATTACACCATTGAAAAACTGGTTACGTTTGCAATCGAAAGAAAAATGACTATAGTTGAAGAAGTAATGGCCCCTAAACTATGTTCTGGGATGAAAGTTACAGCTTCAGTGAAATCCGTTTGCAAATCGGAGTGATAGATTAGAATCTAGAGCCAACGGTAAGTTTTCTATGTTAAACCATTACACCATTGAAAAACTGGTTACGTTTGCAATCGAAAGAAAAATGACTATAGTTGAAGAAGTAATGGCCCCTAAACTATGTTCTGGGATGAAAGTTACAGCTTCAGTGAAATCCGTTTGCAAATCGGAGTGATAGATTAGAATCTAGAGCCAACGGTAAGTTTTCTATGTTAAACCATTACACCATTGAAAAACTGGTTACGTTTGCAATCGAAAGAAAAATGACTATAGTTGAAGAAGTAATGGCCCCTAAACTATGTTCTGGGATGAAAGTTACAGCTTCAGTGAAATCCGTTTGCAAATCGGAGTGATAGATTAGAATCTAGAGCCAACGGTAAGTTTTCTATGTTAAACCATTACACCATTGAAAAACTGGTTACGTTTGCAATCGAAAGAAAAATGACTATAGTTGAAGAAGTAATGGCCCCTAAACTATGTTCTGGGATGAAAGTTACAGCTTCAGTGAAATCCGTTTGCAAATCGGAGTGATAGATTAGAATCTAGAGCCAACGGTAAGTTTTCTATGTTAAACCATTACACCATTGAAAAACTGGTTACGTTTGCAATCGAAAGAAAAATGACTATAGTTGAAGAAGTAATGGCCCCTAAACTATGTTCTGGGATGAAAGTTACAGCTTCAGTGAAATCCGTTTGCAAATCGGAGTGATAGATTAGAATCTAGAGCCAACGGTAAGTTTTCTATGTTAAACCATTACACCATTGAAAAACTGGTTACGTTTGCAATCGAAAGAAAAATGACTATAGTTGAAGAAGTAATGGCCCCTAAACTATGTTCTGGGATGAAAGTTACAGCTTCAGTGAAATCCGTTTGCAAATCGGAGTGATAGATTAGAATCTAGAGCCAACGGTAAGTTTTCTATGTTAAACCATTACACCATTGAAAAACTGGTTACGTTTGCAATCGAAAGAAAAATGACTATAGTTGAAGAAGTAATGGCCCCTAAACTATGTTCTGGGATGAAAGTTACAGCTTCAGTGAAATCCGTTTGCAAATCGGAGTGATAGATTAGAATCTAGAGCCAACGGTAAGTTTTCTATGTTAAACCATTACACCATTGAAAAACTGGTTACGTTTGCAATCGAAAGAAAAATGACTATAGTTGAAGAAGTAATGGCCCCTAAACTATGTTCTGGGATGAAAGTTACAGCTTCAGTGAAATCCGTTTGCAAATCGGAGTGATAGATTAGAATCTAGAGCCAACGGTAAGTTTTCTATGTTAAACCATTACACCATTGAAAAACTGGTTACGTTTGCAATCGAAAGAAAAATGACTATAGTTGAAGAAGTAATGGCCCCTAAACTATGTTCTGGGATGAAAGTTACAGCTTCAGTGAAATCCGTTTGCAAATCGGAGTGATAGATTAGAATCTAGAGCCAACGGTAAGTTTTCTATGTTAAACCATTACACCATTGAAAAACTGGTTACGTTTGCAATCGAAAGAAAAATGACTATAGTTGAAGAAGTAATGGCCCCTAAACTATGTTCTGGGATGAAAGTTACAGCTTCAGTGAAATCCGTTTGCAAATCGGAGTGATAGATTAGAATCTAGAGCCAACGGTAAGTTTTCTATGTTAAACCATTACACCATTGAAAAACTGGTTACGTTTGCAATCGAAAGAAAAATGACTATAGTTGAAGAAGTAATGGCCCCTAAACTATGTTCTGGGATGAAAGTTACAGCTTCAGTGAAATCCGTTTGCAAATCGGAGTGATAGATTAGAATCTAGAGCCAACGGTAAGTTTTCTATGTTAAACCATTACACCATTGAAAAACTGGTTACGTTTGCAATCGAAAGAAAAATGACTATAGTTGAAGAAGTAATGGCCCCTAAACTATGTTCTGGGATGAAAGTTACAGCTTCAGTGAAATCCGTTTGCAAATCGGAGTGATAGATTAGAATCTAGAGCCAACGGTAAGTTTTCTATGTTAAACCATTACACCATTGAAAAACTGGTTACGTTTGCAATCGAAAGAAAAATGACTATAGTTGAAGAAGTAATGGCCCCTAAACTATGTTCTGGGATGAAAGTTACAGCTTCAGTGAAATCCGTTTGCAAATCGGAGTGATAGATTAGAATCTAGAGCCAACGGTAAGTTTTCTATGTTAAACCATTACACCATTGAAAAACTGGTTACGTTTGCAATCGAAAGAAAAATGACTATAGTTGAAGAAGTAATGGCCCCTAAACTATGTTCTGGGATGAAAGTTACAGCTTCAGTGAAATCCGTTTGCAAATCGGAGTGATAGATTAGAATCTAGAGCCAACGGTAAGTTTTCTATGTTAAACCATTACACCATTGAAAAACTGGTTACGTTTGCAATCGAAAGAAAAATGACTATAGTTGAAGAAGTAATGGCCCCTAAACTATGTTCTGGGATGAAAGTTACAGCTTCAGTGAAATCCGTTTGCAAATCGGAGTGATAGATTAGAATCTAGAGCCAACGGTAAGTTTTCTATGTTAAACCATTACACCATTGAAAAACTGGTTACGTTTGCAATCGAAAGAAAAATGACTATAGTTGAAGAAGTAATGGCCCCTAAACTATGTTCTGGGATGAAAGTTACAGCTTCAGTGAAATCCGTTTGCAAATCGGAGTGATAGATTAGAATCTAGAGCCAACGGTAAGTTT
>NW_027152762.1:0-22687 GCF_040937935.1 Hyperolius riggenbachi
AATTTTGCGGCCAGCAGCATGTTTAGCTGCCGGCCAATAAGAATGCAGGGGAGAAGACGCAGCGAGCAGAGAGGGAGGAGAGAGGCGGCGCAGCCGCTACGTCATGGCTGGGGGCGGCGCCGGGCAGCCTGCAACGTGCGTGCTTGTAACATGCCCGGCACCGCCCCCAGCCATGACGTAGCGGCTGCGCCGCCTCTCTCCTCCCTCTCCGCGTCTTGCCGTCTTCTCCCCGACATTCTTATTGGCCACTGGCCAGCGGCCTGCCTGCCGGAAGTTCCAGGAGTCCAGAGGACCCTGGCTAACCTACGCTGCAGGTACATATACCTGGCTAAGCTACACTGAGGGCCCCTGTACCTGGCTAAGCTACACTGGGGGCCCCTATACCTGGCTAACCTACACTGGGGGCCCCTATGCCAGGCTAACCTACATTGGGGGCCCCTATGCCAGGCTAACCTACACTGGGGGCCCATATGCCAGGCTAACCTACATTGGGGGCCCCTATGCCAGGCTAACCTACACTGGGGGCCCATATGCCAGGCTAACCTACACTGGGGGCCCATATGCCAGGCTAACCTACACTGGGGGCCCATATGCCAGGCTAACCTACACTGGGGGCCCATATGCCAGGCTAACCTACACTGGGGGCCCATATGCCAGGCTAACCTACACTGGGGGCCCATATGCCAGGCTAACCTACACTGGGGGCCCATATGCCAGGCTAACCTACACTGGGGGCCCATATGCCAGGCTAACCTACACTGGGGGCCCATATGCCTGGCTAACCTACACTGGGGGCCCATATGCCTGGCTAACCTACACTGGGGGCCCATATGCCTGGCTAACCTACACTGGGGGCCCATATGCCTGGCTAACCTACACTGGGGGCCCATATACCTGGCTAACCTACACTGAGGGCCCATATACCTGGCTAACCTACACTGAGGGCCCATATACCTGGCTAACCTACACTGAGGGCCCATATACCTGGCTAACCTACGCTGAGGGCCCATATACCTGGCTAACCTACGCTGAGGGCCCATATACCTGGCTAACCTACGCTGAGGGCCCATATACCTGGCTAACCTACACTGGGGGCCCATATACCTGGCTAACCTACACTGGGGGCCCATATACCTGGCTAACCTACACTGGGGGCCCATATACCTGGCTAACCTACACTGGGGGCCCATATACCTGGCTAACCTATACTGAGGGCCCATATACCTGGCTAACCTATACTGAGGGCACGTAACCTATGCTGCAGGCACATACACCTGGCTAACCTACGGCGGGGGGGGGGGGGGGGCGTGCTTAGCATTTGGGACAATGGTAGATCTCTCGGCCTCGGCAAATTTTAAAGTAGCTTGCGAGCCGAAAAAGTGTGGGCACCCCTGGTATACAGGCATTTACAGAAGTAATTTCCATGGAAGCAGCTTTCTGTCAATATTGTCATAGTCCTGATCTATGTTAATGAAAGTATAAAGGTCAACCAATTCAATAAAGTAACCTTTTTTCTTATAGAAGAGATTTACTAGGATTTAACTAACATTTTTAATATATAAAACTCAATCAAATCTGAAGTGAATATAATGAGCAACAGTTATTGTAGTTTGGGTGGAGATCTATTTAAAAGCAACTCAGAACATGCACCAGGTGGGCAAGCTGAAAATGAAGAGAGTAAAGACAGCATTATTCATGGTATAAAGAAAGCATTACTTCATCTCTTTCTAGGAACTTGGCTCTTTCATCAGGGCTCAAAGAAAGGGATTCTTCTATAAACTTTTCTAGGGCAGAGTCTTTTTCTGAAGGAAAAACAAAAAACAAAAAAACCACGTTATCAGCAATCAGAATGCAAACCACGCAGTCTGTCATACAATCAACATATACAGTGGTGTGAAAAACTATTTGCCCCCTTCCTGATTTCTTATTCTTTTGCATGTTTGTCACACTTAAATGTTTCTGCTCATCAAAAACCGTTAACTATTAGTCAAAGATAACATAATTGAACACAAAATGCTGTTTTAAATGATGGTTTTTATTATTTAGAGAGAAAAATAACTCAAAATCTACATGGCCCTGTGTGAAAAAGAAATTGCCCCTGAACCTAATAATTGGTTGGGCCACCCTTCGCAGCAATAACTGCAATCAAGCGTTTGCGATAACTTGCAACGAGTCTTTTACAGTGCTCTGGAGGAATTTTTGGCCCACTCATCTTTGCAGAATTGTTGTAATTCAGCTTTATTTGAGGGTTTTCTAGCATGAACCGCCTTTTTAAAGTCATGCCACAACATCTCAATAGGATTCAGGTCAGGACTTTGACTAGGCCACTCCAAAGTCTTCATTTTGTTTTTCTTCAGCCATTCAGAGGTGGATTTGCTGGTGTGTTTTGGGTCACTGTCCTGCTGCAGCACCCAAGATCGCTTCAGCTTGAGTTGACGAACAGATGGCCGGACATTCTCCTTCAGGATTTTTTGGTAGACAGTAGAATTCATGGTTCCATCTATCACAGCAAGCCCTCCAGGTCCTGAAGCAGCAAAACAACCCCAGGCCATCACACTACCACCACCATATTTTACTGTTGGTATGATGTTCTTTTGCTGAAATGCTGTGTTACTTCTACGCCAGATGTAACGGGACACGCACCTTCCAAAAAGTTCAACTTTTGTCTCGTTGGTCCACAAGGTATTTTCCCAAAAGTCTTGGCAATCAGATGTTATTTTTAGCAAAATTGAGACGAGCCTTAATATTCTTTTTGCTTAAAAGTGGTTTGCGCCTTGGATATCTGCCATGCAGACCGTTTTTGCCCAGTCTCTTTCTTATGGTGGAGTCATGAACAATGACCTTAATTGAGGCTTTTGAGTCCTGCAGTTCTTTAGATGTTGTCCTGGGGTCTTTTGTGGCCTCTCGGATGAGTTTTCTCTGCACTCTTGGGGTAATTTTGGTCGCCCAGCCACTCCTGGCAAGGTTCATCACTGTTCCATGTTTTTGCCATTTGTGGATAATGGCTCTCACTGTGGTTCGCTGGAGTCCCAAAGCTTTAGAAATGGCTTTATAACCTTTACCAGACTGATAGATCTCAATTACAGTACTTTGTTCTCATTTGTTCCTGAATTTCTTTGGATCTTGGCATGATGTCTAGCTTTTAAGGTGCTTTTGGTCTACTTCTCTGTGTCAGATAGCTCCTATTTAAGTGATTTCTTGATTGAAACAGGTGTGGCAGTAATCAGGCCTGGGGGTGACTACAGAAATTGAACTCAGGTGTGATAAACCACAGTTAAGTTATTTTTTAACAAGGGGGGCAATCACTTTTCCACACAGGGCCATGTAGATTTGGAGTTTTTTTTCTCACTAAATAATAAAAACCATCATTTAAAACTGCATTTTGTGTTCAATTATGTTATCTTTGACGAATAGTTAACAGTTTTTGATGAGCAGAAACATTTAAGTGTGACAAACATGGCAAAGAATAAGAAATCAGGAAGGGGGCAAATAGTTTTTCACACCACTGTAACATACAAATATATCAAAAGAGGGCCATCACCACTGTGGTTTTAGGCGAAAGTAGGCTCAAATAATCAAAATAAACTTGTCATTACAAAACTTGAAAATGGGACCCAAAAGGGCAAAAAAAAAATTAGCATAGGTGCATTTTTTCTTTTAAACGCTATACGGACACTATTATATCTACTGTATTGCAATAGTGTTCAACATGCTAATGTGAACATTCACCTCCAGTGACAGGCTGGCACTGTAGGAAGTCATGCTAAAATGCACTGTTAGGCAATGCAGCTCAGAGACTGCACTGAAGAGAAAGGAGCAGGAGGCCATTTACCAATTAGTTGTCCTGAGTTTGAGGATTCTTGCAGGAATCAGGTTAGATACACCTCTCGGTACCAGCATTTACCTCACTAACACATTACTGTTATTCATACATATGTTGCACGCGTAGTTCATTTTCTCTCCTAAATTCTAAAAGATGCAGCTTCATATCCCAGTTCTGAGGTAGCCTGGATTGCTACAACTTCTCCCTAACAATATACTTATATTCTAGTATGACTAATGTTCCCTGGCTGTAAAGAAGATGCAGCAAACACAACCAAATGAAGAAAAAAATAAGCTGTTCAGTGCACCAAAACAGGGCAGTGTTTATATTCATACTCTCAGTAATTAAAAAAAAAAAAACGCTTGAGGGTGGGTGTGTGTGTGTGTGTGTGTGTTCGTGCGTGTGTGTTCGTGTGTGTTCGTGTGTGTTCGTGTGTGTTCGTGTGTGTTCGTGTGTGTGTGTGTGTTCGTGTGTGTGTGTGTGTTCGTGTGTGTGTGTGTGTTCGTGTGTGTGTGTGTGTTCGTGTGTGTGTGTGTGTTCGTGTGTGTGTGTGTGTGTTCGTGTGTGTGTGTGTGTGTTCGTGTGTGTGTGTGTGTTCGTGTGTGTGTGTGTGTTCGTGTGTGTGTGTTCGTGTGTGTGTGTTCGTGTGTGTGTGTGTTCGTGTGTGTTCGTGTGTTCGTGTGTGTTCGTGTGTGTGTGTGTTCGTGTGTGTGTGTTCGTGTGTGTGTGTTCGTGTGTGTGTGTTCGTGTGTGTGTGTTCGTGTGTGTGTGTTCGTGTGTGTGTGTTCGTGTGTGTGTGTTCGTGTGTGTGTGTTCGTGTGTGTGTGTTCGTGTGTGTGTGTTCGTGTGTGTGTGTTCGTGTGTGTGTGTTCGTGTGTGTGTGTTCGTGTGTGTGTGTTCGTGTGTGTGTGTTCGTGTGTGTGTGTTCGTGTGTGTGTGTTCGTGTGTGTGTGTTCGTGTGTGTGTGTTCGTGTGTGTTCGTGTGTGTGTGTGTTCGTGTGTGTGTGTGTTCGTGTGTGTGTGTTCGTGTGTGTGTGTTCGTGTGTGTGTGTGTGTTCGTGTGTGTGTGTGTGTTCGTGTGTGTGTGTGTGTTCGTGTGTGTGTGTGTTCGTGTGTGTTCGTGTGTGTGTGTGTTCGTGTGTTCGTGTGTTCGTGTGTGTTCGTGTGTGTTTGTTCGTGTGTGTGTGTTCGTGTGTGTGTGTTCGTGTGTGTGTGTGTTCGTGTGTGTGTGTGTGTGTGTTCGTGTGTGTGTGTGTGTGTTCGTGTGTGTGTGTTCGTGTGTGTGTGTTCGTGTGTGTGTGTTCGTGTGTGTGTGTTCGTGTGTGTTCGTGTGTGTGTGTTCGTGTGTGTGTGTGTTCGTGTGTGTGTTCGTGTGTGTGTGTTCGTGTGTGTGTGTGTTCGTGTGTGTGTGTGTTCGTGTGTGTGTGTTCGTGTGTGTGTGTTCGTGTGTGTGTGTTCGTGTTCGTGTGTGTTCGTGTGTGTGTGTGTGTGTTCGTGTGTGTTCGTGTGTGTGTGTTCGTGTGTGTGTGTGTTCGTGTGTGTGTTCGTGTGTGTGTGTTCGTGTGTGTGTGTGTTCTTGTGTGTGTGTGTTCGTGTGTGTGTGTTCGTGTGTGTGTGTTCGTGTGTGTGTGTTCGTGTTCGTGTGTGTTCGTGTGTGTGTGTTCGTGTGTGTTCGTGTGTGTGTGTGTTCGTGTGTGTGTGTGTTCGTGTGTGTGTGTGTGTGTGTGTTCGTGTGTGTTCGTGTGTGTGTGTGTGTGTGTTCGTGTGTGTTTGTGTTCGTGTGTGTGTGTGTTCGTGTGTGTGTGTTCGTGTGTGTGTGTGTGTGTGTGTTCGTGTGTGTTCGTGTGTGTGTGTGTGTGTGTGTGTGTGTGTGTGTTCGTGTGTGTTCGTGTGTGTGTGTTTGTGTGTGTGTGTGTTCGTGTGTGTGTGTGTTCGTGTGTGTGTGTGTTCGTGTGTGTATATATATAAAGGGTTAACTGACTTTGCTTCCCAGATTTTTGAGCTCTCAGGGTGACCAGAGAAAAATATAAAATAACATACGTAGATACTTCTATGTTTCTGAACTACAGCTGAACAGCCTTATTGGACTGTTACGATACAGGATGATTTTTACGTGACAGTACAAGAAACACTGAAGAAGTTCTGAAACCAGACACCTCTTTCCAGCCTGGCCAGGATATACTGGTAAATGTACATAAGAATACAATTAGGTGTTTTTTTGTCGCTCGCAGACAATCCAATAAATACAATGAAAAGTGTATACAATGTGCACACATAAGACTACTGAGTTAGATGAAGTAATCTTTGTAATATCTAAGAACTCCTCACGTTAGCCAGGTCATTCACACTGGCAAAAAAACAAAACAAAAAAAAAACAGAGTCGTCCCTGCATTTCATAAAACCCTCTAAGCAAGCCCTTGTGTTTCCCATTATTGTCAGGAGCTTATGTCAATAAGTGTTCTGCAGTGTGCATAAATAGTCGAAAGATAACACGTTTCCATGTGTTTATGTGATGCAATACTACAATATTATGCTGATAGACATTTACACATGAAACAATTGTTCCATTTCAACCTTGCTAAGCTGCCCCTCAAAGAAACCAGCTTCAAACCAGTAACAAGCATCTGCACATAACACAATCTTTGCACTGCAGTGCCACCAAGTGACTAAAGTCTGGTCATGTTAATGGAAAACTTGTACACACACACGGGTTACCAAAATGGAGCTTCTCTTTGTTGTTTGCCACTGCATGAATGAGTCCAATTGTTCCGCAGGCATTTCGTATTGTCTGTTTCATGTACCAAACACCGGAATCCACATCTTGACCGTGGGATTTAATTTTTTCCTCCTCCTCTGCTTTAAATAATTCATACTGAGGACAAGAGGAGAAACACAAGATTTATAATGTATTTCAAAGGAATGGATGGCATTATCATTCTGTCATGCTGTATATAACAATATGGGCAAAATAGATTTCCTTCACAGCACCTACTAAAGCCACGCCAGCCCACCGAAGGCCTACGGTCTGACTCACCTTCTCTGTTACAGGGAACAGGAGGAGCAAAGCACACACAGGTCGGGGGACCATGCTCAGGAGCTCAGGGTCAAGACCGTACACATCTACAAACTGCCAGCTGCTTCCAACACCCAGCTGCTTAAGGAACTGTAGGGGAGAAAAAAACAAACAACCTAATCTATATATTTATGAAAATACAATTATGGTCCCAGGTTTGAATCTCAGCCAGGATAATATGTGAGGAATCTACATTCTCCCCACGTTTGTGCAAGTTTTCTCTCTTATATCTCAAATACAGATTTATAAGTTAGCTGCCTAAACCGCCAACCCAACTGTCCTTAAAGGACCTCTGTCGCAAAAATCTTTGAATTTAAAATATATGTAAACCTTTACAAATCAGTAGTAAGTTTCTTCCAGAGTAAAATGAACTATAAAATTACTTTTCTCCTATGTTTCTGTCACTTACAGTAAGTAGTAGAAATCAGACAGAACCAACAGGTTTTAGACTAGCCCATCTCCTCGTGGGGGGGAGAGGGGGTGTCTTAGGGTTTTCTTTATTTTCAAAAGCACTTCGTAAATGCCATTTGCTCAGTCCAACTTCACACTGAGAATCCCCTATGGAGAGCTGGACTAGCCCAAAACTTGTCAGTAATGTCAACTTACTGTAAGTGACCGCAACATAGGAGAAAAGTAGTTTATGGCTCATTTTACTCTGGAAGAAATGTACTTATTTGAATGTGTTTACATATTCTAAAATTTTTGCAACAGAGGTCCTTAAAATTATATTACGCTAGGCCTATGGTTTGGATTAGATTGTGAGCTACCCTAAGGGCAGTTTTCCACTACTGGTATTTGCAATCCTATTCCAGTCGCTAAGTGAAATTGAAACTAAGGGAAACGGCAGTGAACGTTTCACAATAACGGCAATGCTAACTTACAGTCTGGTAACTTTTAGGCTACTTTCACATTAGGACATTGCGGTTTGATGCGCCGTTAAAGTCGCACCGCAAACTAACAACGCAACACAACGCATACAGCATATACAGTAGAAAATACAGGTAATGAAGAGTATGTCCAAGTCTTACTGAGCATGTGCAAACAGTCTAACGCAGCTAAAAACGTGTATAACGCACAGCATGCAGCACTTTCATTTAACATGCAGTGTTAGACACCAACGCAACGTCTGCGCTGTGAACAAGCCATTAATTTTTCATTGCTGTGAGTTGTTCTATGTTACGTGTTGGTTTAACGTGACTTTAACAAGCCCTAAAGGGTAACTGCTTCCGAAAAAAAAAAAAAATAGTGCTGCGCCGCCACCCTGGCGATCTTAATAGAACGCCAGGGTGGTTAAAGGCATTTTATGACAAGGGCCCATACGCAATTTACTTTTTCTCCCGAGTTTTCTACTAGGTTATATTTTTATACCTTGTAATAAAAATGCTTTTTAAACCACTAGTAAGCAAGAAAATATTCATCTAGTTTGTGGTACTTTTTCAATTGGAAAGTGCTGAAACGTTATTTTAAAATCGCTAAAAAAAAAAAAAAAAAAAAAAAAAAAAAAATATCTCCTAGGAAAAAACTCAAGAGAAAAATGTAATTGCATATGGGCCTAGGTGTGAAAATATCACCTAGGAGAAAACTCTGGGGGGGGGGAGTAAATTGCATATGGGCCCCTATGTCTCGCACCATTGCTAACAAATATACAATTACAATAAAAGCACTCCAGATATCATGTTTCACAAATAAAAGGTTAAGAGAAACGATAAAACACAGCAATGAGTTTTTTCAAATGTGAGTGCGCTTTCACTTGGCTGGCTGCCCAAAATAATGCTGACATGTTTCGTCACAGTCCTGACTCATCAGGGGCACCTGATGAGTCATGAGAACAGTGACAAAACATGTCGGGAGGGGTTTAGACATGCCACCTCCTCGCTGCTTACCTCTTCCTGGTATGTGAGAGACGCTAACTGGACTTGTGGCACAGCCTAGCAGAGGCAACGGGGGGAGAGCCCGTGAAA
Organism: Hyperolius riggenbachi; assembly: GCF_040937935.1. Classification (NCBI taxonomy): domain Eukaryota; kingdom Metazoa; phylum Chordata; class Amphibia; order Anura; family Hyperoliidae; genus Hyperolius; species Hyperolius riggenbachi. The sequence continues at coordinate 8,858 of NW_027152762.1, forward strand.
CTCTAAACCTTGTAAAAACTTAAAATACGTGACTGCATTTTAATGAAGAAAAATTTTAGTGACAGTATTTCACTATGGAGATTTCTTGCATTTGAGGTGTCTGCAATAGCATCTTGGTTGCATTGAGAATGGAGGAACTAGGATTACTGATGCTGAGGTGTCCTGGTTAAAAGCGCAGCAGACCAGTCTAACTGTGGTCACCATTTTCCGGCGAGTCTGTTCCGTCGAAGGGTACCCTGGTGGTGGTCCTGACAATCTCAGAACGTTGATTTTAAAGTTGGGTACGCTGGCTGGAATGACATATGCAAAGGAGTTACTGTATATGTGGACACATTTGTTTCAAGTGCTCAATTGAATAGGAAATTACTAGCACTCAGCCTGGTGCACAGTTTCCAAGTTGTGTACGACAACCCCCAACCATCCACTGTAATCCCTGGCTAATCAACAGATGTGAGTAGTCCCTGGCACATATTCGTCAATTCCAAAATACTTTGGTTTCTAAACTTACAGATACAAAGTCTGAAACTATAATAGTTACAAAGCATAAGAACTCATTTAGGTCCACTTTTACAGTAATGAGAGGAATATGGAGGAGGCTATATTTATTCCAGTAGGGAATAATCTGTGCACATATTTACTGAAGCCAACACCTCCCTTTGCCTGTTTTGAGTGCTTGGTGTGTAATTTAGTCCATATACTGGAGCTCTGTGCATCTATGAAGATAAATCACTCAGGTAAAGCTTCTGTTTGAAAGCACTGCCATCTCTCCCGTTTGCAAATTGAACGTAAGTATACTTGTGGCTAGCTGCATTCATTGCTTCAAATCTACTTTAAAACATGTTTTTAGGATTAAAGTTAGTACATAATTTGCATCCGTTTTGCATTCAAGGCATGTATTTAGCTCCAGTGGGGCTTTGCATTGCCTCTGTTGGACTACATCTTAGGTGCAGTCTTGAGCGCTGTCATTTATCTGTCTGTAGATTTATTCCCTATTAAACAGCGCAGATTTCCTGACTGTCCTGCTGAGCTTTTTTAAGTCTGAAACACACACACACACACACACACACACACACACACACACACACACACACACACACACACACACACACACACACACACACACACACACACACACACACACACACACACACACACAATTTGCAATTACTAAGCAAGGAATTAGTATAGCAGCCTCCATACCACTTTCTCTACAGAGACACCTAGTATAGTGGTGTAAGGGCTGGGGCACACTAGAGCGATTTTGGGCATGTTTTTGAAGCTCCGACATTCGCCTGCACTTTCAAAAACGCTTTGCTAGTGTAAATCTATGGTATTGAGCCCACTAAAACGTTTGCAATTTTGGAAATCTTAAACACAGGACATGCAGCATTTTGTGACCATTTGGCTCAAATACATAGTACCGTGTTTCACCAAAAATAAGACAGTGTCAACTTTTGCTCCAAAAAATGTGCTAGGGCTTATTTTCAGGGGATGTCTTATTTTGGGAGAAACACACTAAAGAAGAACAAATGGCTATTGGGAAAACTTAAACAGCAGTATTTGTGCACAATATGTGAGTTTTATACAACATCTGAATCTCACTTCACATTTGCTGATAAAAGATAAATGATTGAGTACGATGGCAAAGTCACTGTACTGTTTGCTGAGGTTCAGAATTCTACTTCCAGACTCACACTCTTATCTAACTCAGATCTATAGAAAGGAGAGTACAGGCACATGCTTGAGATTCCTTCCACTGCTGTATTGTCTGAGGCACAACCTGAGCAGAAGAGAGAGAGGGGACAGCTAGCATATGCAGCTAAAGAAAGAGTCACATCTTTCTCCATACTAACGCTGCTGAGCCCATGGTAGCAAAGTGGTGCTGGCAGAAGCTCCCTCTCCATACAGTTTCCTTCTTCCTTCCACACAGCAGCTCTTTCTCACACCCTCCCACTGTCCCAGAGCAAATAAAAAAAGAGATGACAGTAGCCAGCACATCTCGCTCACCAGGGGGGCTTGCAGGGGGGGGGGGGGAGAGAGAGAGAGTGATAGCAACACTGGTGGATGGGAAGGGACAGAGACAGCCGAGGCTGACATTGTCCAGGGATGAGTCCATCCACACACACACTGCTTCCCTGCCTGCCTCTTCCTATTGCACAGCTGTGTCCCCTCCTCTCTGCCACTAGGGCTTATTTTCAGGGTAGGGCTTACATTTCCAGCCTGCTTGAAATCTGAGCTAGGTTTTACTTTCAGAGAAACACGGTATATAAGTTAACTTAATCGCTGGAAAATGCAGCTCAAAACGCTTCTAAAAACGCTGACACAAAGCACCAGCAATTGTGGTTTTTAGTGTGTCCCAACCTCAATTATAATACTGGTTAAACAGAGTTGCAAATTCTCTTCCAGTTTAAAACCGTTCACATGTAGGTGCTTAAAGGGAACTCGAAGCGGAAAATTTGCTTGAGAAAGAACACACTGCCTGATTCAAGGTGCTGGCCGGATCTGGCGCAATCCCTGCCGCTCCTGTGGCAAGCAATCTTTAACCACTTCAGGACCAAGCCAATTTTCACAATTCTGCTATGCCTTTGCTTAAAGAGTAACTGTCAGGCTGCAGAAGCTAATTTAAACCTCTATTCTCCTGTGTTAAACAGTTTAGAAGGAAGCCCAAAAGCCATTAGTGAAGATAAATATCTCAGTTACCTTTGATGTGTGCTTATCAGCAAGGCTGTTATTCTTAAGAAGACGCAAGCCGCATACCATACTGCAAAGCATTCTGGGGCTCTCCCCTCGGCTGCTAATGAGACGTTACAGCAGCTTGTAATCTGTCTAGCGCGTAGCACTGATAAATCTCTGGGCAGAGTACACTGCAGGAGTCAGCTATTGTTCCTAGCCACATGGCTCATTAATATTCACTGCACACTGTGTTGTTCAAGTACGAGCTTATCTGTGATCAGGAAGCAGGCAGGACATGACGACACATTTGACAGAAAAACATGGAGCCTGCCATGAGCTGTCAGGAGCATCTATCTCTGCATATACTATATACAAATTCTGTGAAATCCAAACGTGGACAGTGAAATGCATATGTAATGTAAGTACAGCCAATCTTTAGCTACTGATATATGTGTTTATTTTCTCTGAGACCTTATACCTAACAGCTCCTCTTTAAGCCGTAACTTCCTCCAGTTGTGGCCAGTCTGTGGAAGAGGAAGTGCGCTCTTTACTTCAGTCTCCGGCAGCTGCCTGAGAGATACGTAGAAGGCGCACTTCTCTTTTGCGCATACTATAGGAAGTTAAGGAACCCAGTACCAAAGAGAGAAGGCTGAGGACGGCGGTGTGGGAGCAATCTGTGCACTTGGGGCTGGAGGAAGCCCCAGGTATGTATAAAACTTAAATTCGTTCAGTTCTGGTACACTAAGTTGATAGATCTTGTACAATTTTTAGTCTACCCAAACACATTTAAGGCTCACTTCACAAAGCAGTGCTAAGTGTTAGCATGCTTGTGAAAAGCCCTGCATCACTCCAAAAATCGCTCTGCGTGCGGTGTGCCGAAAAGTTTTTTTTTCAGGAGAAATAGGGCTTTCTTTTAATATTTAATTATAGTAAATCTGGAATTTGCTTGTGTTTTTAACCACTTCCCGACCGCCGTATGTACAATTGGCGGCCGGGAAGTGCACCCCGCAAGGACCGCCGTATTGACAAATAGCGGCGGTCCTTGTAGGGGCATGCGCGGAGCGATCGCGTCATCCGTGACGCGATCCTCCGCCTGGCGCCGCTCACCCGCCGCAACATCCCGCCGGCCATACGGAAGCGCCGGCGGGATGTTAACCCGACGATCGCCGCATACAAAGTGTATAATACACTTTGTAATGTTTACAAAGTGTATTATACAGGCTGCCTCCTGCCCTGGTGGTCCCAGTGTCCGAGGGACCACCAGGGCAGGCTGCAGCCACCCTAGTCTGCACCAAGCACACTGATTTTTTACCCCCCCTGCCCCAGATCGCCCACAGCACCCATCAGACCCCCCCCCCTGCCCACCCCCCAGACCCCTGTTTGCACCCAATCACCCCCCTAATCACCCATCAATCACTCCCTGTCACTATCTGTCAACGCTATTTTTTTTTTATCCCCCCCCCCTGCCCACTGCTCCCTCCTGATCACCCCCCCACCCCTCAGATTCTCCCCAGACCCCCCCCCCCCCCCATGTACTGTATGCATCTTACCCCCTGATCACCTGTCAATCGCCTGTCAATCACCCCCTGTCACTGCCACCCATCAATCAGCCCCTAACCTGCCCCTTGCGGGCAATCTGATCACCCCCCCACACCAATAGATCGCCCGTAGATCCGACATCAGATCACCTCTCAAATCCATTGTTTACATCTATTCTCTCCTCTAAACACCCACTAATTACCCATCAATCACCCCCTATCACCACCTGTCACTTTTACCTATCAGATCAGACCCTAATCTGCCCCTTGCGGGCACCCAATCACCCACCCACACGCTCAGATTGCCCTCAGACCCCCCCCTTATCAATTCGCCAGTGCATTAATTACATCTGTCCTTCCCTGTAATAACCCACTGATCACCTGTCAATCACCTGCCAAACACCTATCACCCATCAATCACCCCCTGTCACTGCCACCCAACAAACAGCCCCTAACCTGCCCCTTTGCGGGCAATCTGATCACCCACCCACACCAATAGATCGCCCGCAGATCCGACATCAGATCACAACCCAAGCGCAGTGTTTCCATCTATTCTCTCCTCTAAACACCCACTAATTACCCATCAATCACCCATCAATCACCCCCTATCACCACCTGTCACTGTTACCCATCAGATCAGACCCTAATCTGCCCCTTGCGGGCACCCAATCACCCGCCTACACGCTCAGATTGCCCTCAGACCCCCCCTTATCAATTCGCCAGAGCAATATTTACATCTGTTCTCCCCTGTAATAACCCACTGATTACCTATCAATCACCTATCAATCACCCATTAATCACACCCTGTCACTGCCACCCATCAATCACCCCCTGTCACTGCCACCCATCAATCACCCGCTGTCACTGTCACCCATCAATCAGCCCCTAACCTGCCCCTTGCGGGCAATCTGATCACCCACCCACACCAATAGATCGCCCGCAGATCCGACGTCCGATCACCTCCCAAGTGCAGTGTTTACATCTCTTCTCTACCCTAAACACCCACTAATTACCCATCAATCACCCCCTGTCACTGCTACCTATCAGATTAGACCCCTATCTGCCCCTAGGGCACTCAATCACCCGCCCACACCCTCAGAATGCCCTCAGACCCCAGCCCTGATCACCTCGCCAGTGCATTGCTTGCATCTATTCCCCCCTCTAATCACACCTTGAGACACCCATCAATCACCTCCTGTCACCCCCTAGCACACCTACCCATCAGATCAGGCCCTAATTTGCCCCGTGTGGGCTCCTGATCACTCGGCCAAACCCTCAGATCCCCCTCAGACCCCCTTCCGATCACCTCCCCAGTGCATTGATTGCATCTATTTTCCCCTCTAACCACCCCCTGAGACACCCATCAAATCACCTGTCACCCCCCAAGCACTCCTATCCATCAGATCAGGCCCAATACAACCTGTCATCTAAAAGGCCACCCTGCTTATGACCGGTTCCACAAAATTCGCCCCCTCATAGACCACCTGTCATCAAAATTTGCAGATGCTTATACCCCTGAACAGTCATTTTGAGACATTTGGTTTCCAGACTACTCACGGTTTTGGGCCCGTAAAATGCCAGGGCGGTATAGGAACCCCACAAGTGACCCCATTTTAGAAAAAAAGACACCCAAAGGTATTCTGTTAGGTGTATGACGAGTTCATAGAAGATTTTATTTTCTGTCAAAAGTTAGCGGAAATTGATTTTTATTGGGTTTTTTTTCACAAAGTGTCATTTTCCACTAACTTGTGACAAAAAAATAAAATCTTCTATGAACTCGCCATACACCTAACAGAATACCTTGGGGTGTCTTCTTTCTAAAATGGGGTCACCGTGAGGAGTAGTCTAGAAAACAAATGCCTCAAAATGACCTGTGAATAGGACGTTGGGCCCCTTAGCGCACCTAGGCTGCAAAAAAGTGTCACACATGTGGTACCGCCGTACTCAGGAAAAGTAGTATAATGTGTTTTGGGGTGTATTTTTACACATACCCATGCTGGGTGGGAGAAATTTCTATGTAAATGGACATTTGTGTGTAAAAAAAAATCAAACAATTGTCATTTACAGAGATATTTCTCCCACTTAGCATGGGTATGTGTAAAAATACACCCCAAAACACATTATACTACTTCTGAGTACGGCGGTACCACATGTGTGGCACTTTTTTACACCCTAAGTACGCTAAGGGGCCCAAAGTCCAATGAGTACCTTTAGGATTTCACAGGTCATTTTGCGACATTTGGTTTCAAGACTACTCCTCGCGGCTTAGGGCCCCTAAAATGCCAGGGCAGTATAGGAACCCCACAAATGACCCCATTCTAGAAAGAAGACACCCCAAGGTATTCCGTTAGGAGTATGGTGAGTTCATAGAAGATTTTATTTTTTGTCACAAGTTAGCGGAAAATGACACTTTGTGAAAAAAAACAATTAAAATCAATTTCTGCTAACTTGTGACAAAAAAATTAAAACTTCTATGAACTCACCATACTCCTAACGGAATACCTTGGGGTGTCTTCTTTCTAAAATGGGGTCATTAGTGGGGTTCCTACACTGCCCTGGCATTTTAGGGGCCCTAAACCGTGAGGAGTAGTCTTGAAACAAAAATGACCTGTGAAATCCTAAAGGTACTCATTGGACTTTGGGCCCCTTAGCGCAGTTAGGGTGCAAAAAAGTGCCACACGTGGTATCGCCGTACTCGGCGGAAGTAGTACAATGTGTTTTGGGGTGTATTTTTACACATACTCATGCTGGGTGGGAGAAATAACTCTGTAAATGGACAATTGTGTGTAAAAAAATCAAAAGATTGTCATTTACAGAGGTATTTCTCCCACCCAGCATGGGTATGTGTAAAAATACACCCCAAAACACATTGTACTACTTCTCCCAAGTACGGCAATTTCTCCCACCCAGCATGGGTATGTGTAAAAATACACCCCAAAACACATTGTACTACTTCTCCCGAGTACGGCGATACCACATGTGTGGCACTTTTTTGCACCCTAACTGCGCTTAAGGGCCCAAAGTCTAATGAGTACCTTTAGGATTTCACAGGTCATTTTGAGAAATTTCGTTTCAAGACTACTCACGGTTTAGGGCCCCTAAAATGCCAGGGCAGTATAGGAACCCCACAAATGACCCCATTTTAGAAAGAAGACACCCCAAGGTATTCCGTTAGTAGCATAGCGAGTTCATAGAAGATTTTATTTTTTGTTACAAGTTAGCGGAAATTGATTTTAATTGTGTTTTTTCACAAAGTGTCATTTTCCGCTAACTTGTGACAAAAAATAAAATCTTCTATGAACTCACCATACTCCGTACGGAATACCTTGGGGTGTCTTCTTTCTAAAATGGGGTCATTTGTGGGGTTCCTATACTGCCCTGGCATTTTAGGGGCCCTAAACCGTGAGGAGTAGTCTTGAAACGAAATTTCTCAAAATGACCTGTGAAATCCTAAAGGTACTCATTGGACTTTGGGCCCTTTAGCGCAGTTAGGGTGCAAAAAAGTGCCACACGTGGTATCGCAGTACTCAGGAGAAGTAGTATAATGTGTTTTGGGGTGTATTTTTACACATACCCATGCTGAGTGGGAGGAAGATCTCTGTAAATGGACAATTGTGTGTAAAAAAAAATAACAAATTGTCATTTACAGAGATATTTCTCCCACCCAGCATGGGTATGTGTAAAAATACACCCCAAAACACATTATACTACTTCTCCTGAGTACGGCAATACCACATGTGTGGCACTTTTTTGCAGCCTAACTGTGCTAAGGGGCCCAAAGTCCAATGAGCACCTTTAGGCTTTACAGGGGTGCTTACAATTTAGCACCCCCCAAAATGTCAGGACAGTAAACACCCCACAAATGACCCCATTTTGGAAAGTAGACCCTTCAAGGTATTCAGAGAGGGGCATGGTGAGTCCGTGGCAGATTTCATTTTTTTTTTGTCGCAAGTTAGAAGAAATGGAATTTTTTTTTTTTGTTTTGTTTTGTCACAAAGTGTCATTTTCCGCTTACTTGTGACAAAAAATAATATCTTCTATGAACTCACTATGCCTCTCAGTGAATACTTTGGGATGTCTTCTTTCCAAAATGGGGTCATTTGGGGGGTATTTATACTATCCTGGAATTCTAGCCCCTCATGAAACATGACAGGGGGTCAGAAAAGTCATAGATGCTTGAAAATGGGAAAATTCACTTTTTGCACCATAGTTTGTAAACGCTATAACTTTTACCCAAACCAATAAATATACACTGAATGGGTTTTTTTTTTTCATCCAAAACATGTTTGTCCACATTTTTCATTTTGCATGTATACAGAAATTTTACTTTATTTGAAAACTGTCAGCACAGAAAGTTAAAAAAATCATTTTTTTGCCAAAATTCATGTCTTTTTTGCTGAATATAATAAAAAGTAAAAATCGCAGGAGCAATCAAATAGCACCAAAAGAAAGCTTTATTAGTGACAAGAAAAGGAGCCAAAATTCATTTAGGTGGTAGGTTGTATGAGCGAGCAATAAACCGTGAAAGCTGCAGTGGTCTGAATGGAAAAAAAAGTGGCCGGTCCTTAAGGGGTAGAAAGCCCTAGGTCCTCAAGTGGTTAAGAGTAAGTAAATATCTCAAATTGCAGCAATAAAAAAAAAACTTTCAGGGACTGATTATTCCATTTGTTGTTTATGCAAAGATGTCAAAATTCTGTAATTATTATTTATTTTTTTGTTACACTGCAGGGGCACTAAAGAGGTGGAAAGTAGGATTTTAAGCGTGAAAGAGTGATAATTACGTGATCCTATTGATCAGGAGCCAAGCTAAATCACTCCTCATTCATTCCAGAAGGTGTCAGCTGACAAAATATACAAGAACACTGGAGTAAAAATCTACAATGTGTCAGAAACTAGCATCCATAGACAGGACAGATTTTAAGATACATGGTCCTGAAGTAGTTAAGTATCACTTTCATGACCCCTGTGGTGACAACGCTGGAAGTGCTGCTCTGTGTGCGTCAGAGCAGCATGTGGGGAGGCGGAGAGACAGTGCTGCCCAATGGCATATGGAGAAGGGGCATTAGGAGTAGTTCTGCTAGGGACGCCGCTACTCCTCGAAGTTGGCGACAAGCTGAATGTCTGCAATTTTGGGGGTCACAGCGCAGGGGGAGGGGCAGAGAACGGTGTATAAGGCAAACAGAGACATGTAATGGACCAGGGAACAGGCTTCTGTGTCCCATCTGCCAAACTTTGCTCTGCCTCAGGTTCACTTTAACATAAGTCATGATTCTCCTCAAGTTGCACTAATAAGAAGTCGGAATACAGATTGCTTTCACATCCTAATCAGTGCTGCTCATCAGGATACCGGATATCCGAATAGACTCGGATATCCGAACTTTTTAGGCCTATCCGATCGGATCCGGATTCCGGATAGCTGGACGGAAATCCGGATAGCTCTATGCGGATAGTTGGTCGCATAACCCGGATATCCGCGGATACCGATCGGATATCCGAATCCGGGTACTGTAACCATGGACATGATGTCCATGACGTCATTCAGCCAATCAGAGCGCTCCCAGCCTAAGCCCAAGCACCCAATCACAGAGGGGAACCTTGGCCAGTCCCTCCTGTATATAAGGAGGGGGGCATGTTAAGAATCTCGTCCTTGCTTTGTGACTGCCACTGAGATAGTTTGTCCAGTGTGTTTGGCTGAAGCAAGTACATTATCCCAGTGATAACCCAGCGTTTTAACACTAAAACACCTTCTGGTTTTACTGTTTTACTGTGTTGTAGTTAGCTTAGCTAGTCTGTGTAATTTGTTAGTGTCAGTCAGTCTTGTCAGTCAGTCTTTCAGCTGCAGCAGCTGCCTGTGCCTGCTACTAGGTCCTGTGTCTTTGTGTGTGCTGTGTCTGTGTGCACACACTCCAGGCTCCTTGCTGCTGGCTGGGCTGCTATTACTACTGCTACTGTGGTTTTATATTGTGTAGTTGCAGACAGTGCTAGTACTACAGATTATTGCTGCTGTGCTGCTGCTGAGTGAGCAGTGTCAGTGTGTTTAGTTGTTGTACTCCTGTCTGTCAATCTGCTGATCATTTCCAAGCCCGCCGCCAATAATAAAAGTGCACCAAGTACCCCACACACATCATCTGTGACGTCGACTCATCAGTGACAGTGAGTCTTGTACTATGTCTGGCACTGGCAGTGTGAGACGGGGGAGGGGCAAGGCCAGAAGGAGAGTGAGCAACATTGCGGCCTCTGGCAGCAGTTCTGCCGCATCAGTCATTCCGCCGCTACCCACTGGCAGTCACGCTGCAGAGACGCAGCAGCGTGTTGCGTCAATTTTCAAGCAGGGTCAGCGGCGCAGATTGGAGGAGAAGGACGCCGCGTCTGTGATGCAGCAGATGGCGCATGACGAGGAGCAAGCCAGTGACAGTGAGGCCACCACCACCAGCCCTAGAGAAAATATTCTCAGCAAAATTGGCTTTACAGAAGAGTCTGAGATGCTGACAGTAATTGTTGGGGGGGAGCCCGTCCATGATGTGTCAGCAGAAGAGGAGTTTGAGGCGGGCTCATCATCCCAGCAGTTTTACGAAGGGGAGTTTGATGATGAGGTGAAGGACCCGGACTACCAGCGACCGGAGGGGCATGTCAGCTCTGACTCTGAGGAGGAGGAGTCAGTGTGTATGGCACGCAGGTTGAGCATTGCAGGGATTGGCAGGAGCAGCAGTGGGCATGGAGTACGTGACCCGCAGGCTGCTGCTCCATCTGTCAGTGGCACGACTACCACCAGCCGCACCACTCAACCCCAGGCCCCAACCACCACCGGGAGAAAATCCACAGCAGCATCCCGTTCTGAGCCACGTAAGGGAAAACTCCAATCCCCAATATGGCAGTTTTTCCATCTGCCCTCACTGGATAGCAAATTTGTAACGTGCAAATTATGCCATGTGAAGCTGAGCAGAGGGTCTCACCCCTCCAGTTATGGCACCTCCAGCTTCATCAACCATCTGGGCAATAAGCACAAACCTGAGCATCAGGAATTCAAGCTGCTGAAGGAAGCTGGCGCTGGCCCTTGCAGAGGTCAGAGCACTATAACCAGCTTTGCCACTCCTGCTGACACTGAGGCCTGTTCAGGCAGCCAGTCCTCCTCAGTGGTCTCCTCTGTTCCCTCCTCAGCTTCCCGTGCAAGCCTAAAACGCCCCCACCACCAGACCCTGCTGAGTGACTCTTTTGTGGTCAGGGCTCAGCCTCCCGGCAGCCGTCGCATACGCCAGCTGAACGGCTTGCTTACACGGGCCATGTCCTCCCAGCTCCTCCCGTACTCGTTTGTGCAGGAGGGGAGCCGGATGCGTGCGCTCCTGCAGTGCGCAGCGCCGGATTGGCCAATCCCCAGCCGGCACTACTTCGCACGCAAGGCCATCCCAGCACTGCACTGCTTTGTAAAGGCCAACGTGGAGCGTGGGCTGGATCATGCGCTTGGTGCGCGCGTCCATGTGACAATGGACTCATGGAGCAGCCGGTTCGGGACAGGCCGCTATTTGTCCTTCACCGCGCACTGGGTCAGTTTGGTGGAAGGGGGTGAAGAGGAGACAGCAGCATCATCACCACGGTGGGTGGTGCCACCCCGCAGCAGGGTCAGGGGAAGTGCAGCAGCTTCCAGCTCTGATCCGGTTCCATCCGCCGCCAAACAACCCCGCCTCAGCAGCAGCGTGAAGGCCCACCACTGCCAAGCGCTGCTGCAGATGGTCACGGTGGGCAAGAACAAGCTGACGGCAGACCACGTCTTGGCCAAGCTCCGAGAGCAAGAGAGGAGTTGGCTGACCCCCAGAGGCCTCAGAGTCGGAGAGGTGGTGGCCGACAATGGTGCAAACTTGGTTGCCGCCATCCAGCGGGGAAACCTCACCCACATCCCCTGTCTGGCCCACGTCCTGAACCTAGTGGTGCAGAAATTCCTGCACACCTACCAGGGGATGGACACTCTTTTGGGAGCGGCAAGGAAAACGGTGGGTCATTTTCGCCGCTCGGGTGGTGCCACAGCGACCCTTACAGCCGTGCAGATGGAGCTGAACCTCCCACAGCACCGCCTCATTATAGACGTTCCAACACGCTGGAATTCCACCCTGGCGATGTTGGAACGTCTGGTTGAACAGAGGCGGGCTGTCAACCTGTACCTGGCCAGAGCCACCATGGATGCCAACTTGTTGGGGACCGGCACCACCCACCTCCCAGACATCATCCGCCCTGCTGAGTGGGGAAAAATGCAGCTGGTGTGCTTTGTGCTGGCACCCTTCCTGGAGGCCACCAACATGGTCAGCCGGGACCATGCGTCGCTGTGTGAGTGGTTGACCATTGTGTGCATGCTGGACAAGGCCCTCGATGCTCTGCTGGAAGTGGGAGAGGAAGCCTTGATCCAGCAGCAGGAGCAGCAGCAGCACACTTCACAGTCCACCTCTGTGCAGCAGGAGGAGGATTCGGAGGAGTTGGAGGAGGACTTTGAGGAGTTGGAGGTCCCTGACCTTGAAGAGGAGGGGGCACAGCGGAGTGCAGCTGCAGTAGTGCGGGGGTGGAGAGAGCAAGATGAGGCTCCGGAATCAGAGGAGGACGACAGCACTGTCAGCGGTGCAGAAGATGATAGGTCAGCAGAGATGGCAGCCCTCTTCCCCATGGCAGTGCACATGCTGCAGTGCCTGCGCAAAGACCCAAGGGTGAAGGAGATGAGTGCTCGGGAGGACATCTGGATCACCCTGATGCTGGACCCACGGCTGAAGGGGAAGCTGGCTCAGTTCCTGCCTGTAGGAGGAGACCCTGTGCGCCGAATCAGGGACTTGCAGCGGATTCTGGTTCGGCGCTTGGAGGAAGCCTTCCCCCGGACTCCCACCCCCCCTGCTGTCTCAGTCCAGCCAGCACAGCAGCAGGTGCCTGCATCCAGCATCAGCAGGCGCCCAACAAACCTGCTGTCTCTGACAAAGGCGCTCTATGCCACACCAGTACCGCTGCCTACAGAGGAGGTGCCTGCAGCAGCATCCGGCTCTCAAAGCCAGAACCAGCACCTGACCCGGATGGTGGCCGACTATATGGGGTCCTATAGCGGGCTTGACACCGACACCCCTGTGGACCCCTTGGAGTACTGGGTGAAGCACCTGGATATCTGGGGCGAGCTGGCGCAATACGCCCTGGAAGTGCTGTCCTGCCCGCCTTCCAGCGTTATGTCGGAAAGGTGCTTCAGTGCGGCCGGTGGCGTGGTCACTGAGAAGCGCTCTTGTCTGTCAGGCCAGTCTGTGGACAGACTGACTTTTTTAAAGATGAACGAGGCTTGGGCAATTGGTGAGTTCCTGGCCCCTGTTGTTGGCAAGAGGGGGAAATGAAGTGGCTGAGTGGTTATCACTATGCCTGCTTGCTGCTTAACCACCCTTTACCACCACAACCTCCTGACTCCATCTTCATGAAGCCAGGTTCTTATTTTTTGAACTGTGCCGTGGTACCTGCCATGGTCAACTATGTAAACACAATAGCTGTGTAATTTTTTTGGAGGTGTCTGTGCTGTGCGAGTTGTGGGGAGGCCCCAACTGCGTCAGTACGACCGCTTCCTGGAACCTCTCCTAATTTTTTACTGTGCCGTGGTACCTACAACAGTGCC
>NW_027152763.1:0-22333 GCF_040937935.1 Hyperolius riggenbachi
TTTGCAATCGAAAGAAAAATGACTATAGTTGAAGAGGTAATGGCCCCTAAACTATGTTCTGGGATGAAAGTTACAGCTTCAGTGAAATCCGTTTGCAAATCGGAGTGATAGATTAGAATCGAGAGCCAACGGTAAGTTTTCTATGTTAAACCATTACACCATTGAAAAACTGGTTACGTTTGCAATCGAAAGAAAAATGACTATAGTTGAAGAGGTAATGGCCCCTAAACTATGTTCTGGGATGAAAGTTACAGCTTCAGTGAAATCCGTTTGCAAATCGGAGTGATAGATTAGAATCGAGAGCCAACGGTAAGTTTTCTATGTTAAACCATTACACCATTGAAAAACTGGTTACGTTTGCAATCGAAAGAAAAATGACTATAGTTGAAGAGGTAATGGCCCCTAAACTATGTTCTGGGATGAAAGTTACAGCTTCAGTGAAATCCGTTTGCAAATCGGAGTGATAGATTAGAATCGAGAGCCAACGGTAAGTTTTCTATGTTAAACCATTACACCATTGAAAAACTGGTTACGTTTGCAATCGAAAGAAAAATGACTATAGTTGAAGAGGTAATGGCCCCTAAACTATGTTCTGGGATGAAAGTTACAGCTTCAGTGAAATCCGTTTGCAAATCGGAGTGATAGATTAGAATCGAGAGCCAACGGTAAGTTTTCTATGTTAAACCATTACACCATTGAAAAACTGGTTACGTTTGCAATCGAAAGAAAAATGACTATAGTTGAAGAGGTAATGGCCCCTAAACTATGTTCTGGGATGAAAGTTACAGCTTCAGTGAAATCCGTTAGCAAATCGGAGTGATAGATTAGAATCGAGAGGCAACGGTAAGTTTTCTATGTTAAACCATTACACCATTGAAAAACTGGTTACGTTTGCAATCGAAAGAAAAATGACTATAGTTGAAGAGGTAATGGCCCCTAAACTATGTTCTGGGATGAAAGTTACAGCTTCAGTGAAATCCGTTAGCAAATCGGAGTGATAGATTAGAATCGAGAGGCAACGGTAAGTTTTCTATGTTAAACCATTACACCATTGAAAAACTGGTTACGTTTGCAATCGAAAGAAAAATGACTATAGTTGAAGAGGTAATGGCCCCTAAACTATGTTCTGGGATGAAATTTACAGCTTCAGTGAAATCCGTTTGCAAATCGGAGTGATAGATTAGAATCGAGAGCCAACGGTAAGTTTTCTATGTTAAACCATTACACCATTGAAAAACTGGTTACGTTTGCAATCGAAAGAAAAATGACTATAGTTGAAGAGGTAATGGCCCCTAAACTATGTTCTGGGATGAAAGTTACAGCTTCAGTGAAATCCGTTTGCAAATCGGAGTGATAGATTAGAATCGAGAGCCAACGGTAAGTTTTCTATGTTAAACCATTACACCATTGAAAAACTGGTTACGTTTGCAATCGAAAGAAAAATGACTATAGTTGAAGAGGTAATGGCCCCTAAACTATGTTCTGGGATGAAAGTTACAGCTTCAGTGAAATCCGTTTGCAAATCGGAGTGATAGATTAGAATCGAGAGCCAACGGTAAGTTTTCTATGTTAAACCATTACACCATTGAAAAACTGGTTACGTTTGCAATCGAAAGAAAAATGACTATAGTTGAAGAGGTAATGGCCCCTAAACTATGTTCTGGGATGAAAGTTACAGCTTCAGTGAAATCCGTTTGCAAATCGGAGTGATAGATTAGAATCGAGAGCCAACGGTAAGTTTTCTATGTTAAACCATTACACCATTGAAAAACTGGTTACGTTTGCAATCGAAAGAAAAATGACTATAGTTGAAGAGGTAATGGCCCCTAAACTATGTTCTGGGATGAAAGTTACAGCTTCAGTGAAATCCGTTTGCAAATCGGAGTGATAGATTAGAATCGAGAGCCAACGGTAAGTTTTCTATGTTAAACCATTACACCATTGAAAAACTGGTTACGTTTGCAATCGAAAGAAAAATGACTATAGTTGAAGAGGTAATGGCCCCTAAACTATGTTCTGGGATGAAAGTTACAGCTTCAGTGAAATCCGTTTGCAAATCGGAGTGATAGATTAGAATCGAGAGCCAACGGTAAGTTTTCTATGTTAAACCATTACACCATTGAAAAACTGGTTACGTTTGCAATCGAAAGAAAAATGACTATAGTTGAAGAGGTAATGGCCCCTAAACTATGTTCTGGGATGAAAGTTACAGCTTCAGTGAAATCCGTTTGCAAATCGGAGTGATAGATTAGAATCGAGAGCCAACGGTAAGTTTTCTATGTTAAACCATTACACCATTGAAAAACTGGTTACGTTTGCAATCGAAAGAAAAATGACTATAGTTGAAGAGGTAATGGCCCCTAAACTATGTTCTGGGATGAAAGTTACAGCTTCAGTGAAATCCGTTTGCAAATCGGAGTGATAGATTAGAATCGAGAGCCAACGGTAAGTTTTCTATGTTAAACCATTACACCATTGAAAAACTGGTTACGTTTGCAATCGAAAGAAAAATGACTATAGTTGAAGAGGTAATGGCCCCTAAACTATGTTCTGGGATGAAAGTTACAGCTTCAGTGAAATCCGTTTGCAAATCGGAGTGATAGATTAGAATCGAGAGCCAACGGTAAGTTTTCTATGTTAAACCATTACACCATTGAAAAACTGGTTACGTTTGCAATCGAAAGAAAAATGACTATAGTTGAAGAGGTAATGGCCCCTAAACTATGTTCTGGGATGAAAGTTACAGCTTCAGTGAAATCCGTTTGCAAATCGGAGTGATAGATTAGAATCGAGAGCCAACGGTAAGTTTTCTATGTTAAACCATTACACCATTGAAAAACTGGTTACGTTTGCAATCGAAAGAAAAATGACTATAGTTGAAGAGGTAATGGCCCCTAAACTATGTTCTGGGATGAAAGTTACAGCTTCAGTGAAATCCGTTTGCAAATCGGAGTGATAGATTAGAATCGAGAGCCAACGGTAAGTTTTCTATGTTAAACCATTACACCATTGAAAAACTGGTTACGTTTGCAATCGAAAGAAAAATGACTATAGTTGAAGAGGTAATGGCCCCTAAACTATGTTCTGGGATGAAAGTTACAGCTTCAGTGAAATCCGTTTGCAAATCGGAGTGATAGATTAGAATCGAGAGGCAACGGTAAGTTTTCTATGTTAAACCATTACACCATTGAAAAACTGGTTACGTTTGCAATCGAAAGAAAAATGACTATAGTTGAAGAGGTAATGGCCCCTAAACTATGTTCTGGGATGAAAGTTACAGCTTCAGTGAAATCCGTTTGCAAATCGGAGTGATAGATTAGAATCGAGAGGCAACGGTAAGTTTTCTATGTTAAACCATTACACCATTGAAAAACTGGTTACGTTTGCAATCGAAAGAAAAATGACTATAGTTGAAGAGGTAATGGCCCCTAAACTATGTTCTGGGATGAAAGTTACAGCTTCAGTGAAATCCGTTTGCAAATCGGAGTGATAGATTAGAATCGAGAGGCAACGGTAAGTTTTCTATGTTAAACCAGTAACAATAGTATTTTTATTGGAATTTTCAAATTTTAACAGTGAGTGCAAAAACAAGTAGATAGGCATATCATAGATCAAATGCAGATCAATTGCAGTAAAATTGAAATTAAGCATTGATGTAGATTACTTACATTTGTTTTTTTGAGCAGGTGTTTCTAGTTGTTTTTAAGAGGACTTATCTTTATTGATACAAAATATAATATGAAAATATGAACATAAATCTTTATAACCTTCATAAGAAAAAAGAAGAGAATAGTTAAGGAGGAGTAATAAAGTATTGAGTTATTAAAGTTTTACTTTGAAGAGGATAGTGGAGGTATCTAATTGTTGGGAAAATACGCGTACAACCGGTTTAGAACGCGTATTTGATGTGTAGCTGCTTGTAGTGATTGTACATTATACGTAATGAGCATTGTCAAAGAGCGCGTGTATGCGTATAATGCGTTCTGAACAATTCTTCATATTCTTATGTTGAGTTATGTTTAATTTTTCCAACTATCATTGAGTACTATCATTGTGTGTTATTTTAGTATTAATTTATGCAAAGTTATTTTAGTTATTTTAAATTGTATACTATGGGTTTCTGATTCTCTGTGGGGTCTTGTTAATCAAAAAATTGTTAAATTATTGTTAAATGTGGTATACTGCAATTGTGTTGGAGTTAGTAATGTTTGGTTGTAATGACTGACATATCTGACTACTTGGGTTGGGGTCAATTGGTTAGTCTAAATGCCAAATATCCATTTGACATGTAGGAATCAGGGAAATGATTATGAGGGGGAAGTAGCTCCTACTCAAGGTGTGCATGGCAAGATGGTGGAAGTAGATTTTGTGATTAGTAGGTCTCTCTCAACCTGGGAAATGAGGGACTAACCCTCCACATAGATCCCAGGGAGTAAGACCCGTGTATAGGTTTACCATATTGCCTCAGGTTGCACACCAGGAATAGGCAATGCATGGGGGTGACTTCCTATGTCGTATGGTTGGTTGGTTGGGATTCCAAATATTGTGTTGATGTACAATACTGATTACTAACTACATAAACCTAAACCTAAACCTAACCTATTCTATTCAACTACTCTACTATGCACACTGTCATGACCAGATAACTTAGAGCTTTAGAAGGAAAATAGAGATATAGGATGAACCAAATGGGATGGATGTGCTGGTAAGATCATACGAGTAACATACACACTTATCCTGATGCCACATAAGGAAGAGAAGTGAGATTGTTTAAAAATCTGATAGTTTGGAACTCAAATAAACTGTTGGCCAGAGAGCGGCTTTCTTAAGAAAGGAATTTACATTTCCACACCTGATGGACCAGGCCTTTTCGGCCAAAAGATTGGACTCTACTCTTCTGAGGATTTCCTCCAAAGTTGGTATGTAGGGGGATTTCCAGTATAGAGCTAACAATCCTCTCACCACTATAAATACATGAGTGATGATCATTCTTTCCTGAGGGGGAAGAGAATGAGCACCCAAATTTAACACCGCTAAGCCTGGGGGGATAGTTTGTAAAGACATTGGGAGTTGTTGGAGAAAGGTCCCAATATCTTTCCACATGTTCTGGAGCTTGGGGCACTCCCAAAGGATATGTTCCATGGTACCCGCCAGGTTGCAGCCCCTCCAACATAGGGGGGATGTATGGGTATCAAATTTGCTTATCTTTTCGGGGGTTAGATACCACCGCCAAATGCTTTTAAGTAAACTCTCATGGTGTCCCACACAGTGAGAAACCTTTTTGAGTGCTTTGACGGCCATCTCCCATTCCTCCACACCCACTTCAGCTTCATCTCCCAGCCAGTCCTGCCACCTGGTTAGTTGCCATTTGGGGAAAGTTTCTTTTAGGTCTAGTAAAGTTCTATAAAATATTGAGGTTCCTTTTAAATGAGTGTTTTCTAATTGAATGAGTTTTATAATTTTGGGTTCTAAGGTGATGGGGGTATAAGGATGTTTATTAAAAAATCTAGCTACTCTATCATAGGTGGGTTTCTCTGTTGATGGGATTCCATATGTTTCTGTTAAGTCTTCAAGGGATCTTATTCCGGAATCTCCCAACAGATCTTCTATGGATTTTAATCCATGGTCAGTCCAGGTCTCCAAATTCAAGTTCTTTATAGCTGCATGCAAAGTGTCTAGGGAAGTTGGTACTGTCACTGCCATCGTCTCGTTTTTGCTCAAGTTAGTTAGTTCTTTCCATAGTCTAAGAGAGTTGGCAGTGACAGGGTTCTGGATATGTTGTTGGATTTTCCAGGTCAATCTGGATTCTAGAAACTCTCTAAATGATTTTAGTGGTAGTTGCTCTTCCTCAATAACAACCCATTGTTTTGTGGAATCTTTTATCCAGATTGACCTGGATTGGTCCAGAACTGTGGCCTTGTAATAAAGTTCCACATTTGGTGCACCTAGACCCATATTGGAGATGTGTGATGTTAATATTTTATTGGAGAACCTGGCCTTTCTGTTTCTTAGAAAATATCGATTTAATTGTTTTTGTAATTCTGTGAAGAATTTTTGGGGAACTCTTATTGGGAGATTCCGGAACAGGTAGAGGAGTTGGGGAAGGATCATCATTTTAAATGCTGCAATTCTACCTAGCCATGAAAATTCTACTTTGGAAAGGGATTCTAACTTATCTTTAATTTTGGATAACCAAGGGCCGTAGTTTTCTCTATAAATCTGTGCAATGGTTGGGGTGAGTTGGATACCAAGATATTTAATGGATTTCTCGTTCCAGGTGTACTGGCAGGACTGCTTAAGAGTTTCTTTCATCTTAGCAGGTATGAAGCAAGGGAGAATGACCGTCTTTTGCTCATTGAGCTTGTAATATGATACTGTTGAGAACTCATCAAGTTCCTCTGTTGCATTTGGCAGTGATATCGAGGGTTTTTGGATAAATAGTATCACATCGTCTGCGTAGAGGCCTAATTTAGTGGAATAGTTACCAATCTTAATACCGTGGATATTGGGATTATTTCTAATTTTTTGTGCAAGGGGTTCCAATGTCAAATTAAAAATTAAGGGGGAGAGAGGACAACCCTGGCGGGTACCATTGGTGATGTTAAAAGGTGAGGAGACAGAGCCAGAAGAGGCAACACAAGCGGATGGGCAGGTATATAACGCTAGGATGGCACCATGGAGGAAGTCTGGTATTCCAAATTTGGAAAGAACTCTGGACATATATAGCCAGTTAACTCTGTCGAACGCCTTCTCCGCGTCTAAAGAGACGAGGAGGGTAGGCGTCCGACAGAGCTTGATCTGATGGAGTATGGCGAGGGCCTTTCTTGTGCCGTCGTTTGTTGACCTACCTCTAATAAAACCTACCTGGTCTGAATTAATAAGCTGGGGCATTAGGGGGGATAATCTGTTAGCAATAATTTTGGCATATATCTTTACGTCAGTGTTGAGGAGTGAAATAGGTCTATAGCTACTGGGGTCTGCAGGGTTTTTGTCTTCTTTAGGGATAGTGGATATGAAGGCGGTTAAAGATTCTTTGGGGAAACTACGTTGGGTGGCTATTTCGTTAAACATATTAGTTAGGGGCTTGGATAAGATACTGACAAATTTTTTATAATAATCGTTTATGTAACCATCTGGGCCTGGGGCTTTATCTCTTTTTAAGGTGTTAATGACATTTTCTACTTCAGCTTGGGAAAAGGGGGTAGAAAGATATTTCTTTTCAAAATCAGATAGTGAGGGGAGGTTTACTTTATCTAAATATTTATCAATTTTTTGTGGGGTTGGGGAGGGGATGTTGGGGTCTAATTCTAAATTATATAGGCCTTCATAATACTTGGCTAACGCTTCTACTATATCTTTAGGGTGATGCACTTCTGTTTTTGTTAGGGGATGTTTCATCTTCAAAATTCTTTGGGAAATTCTTTGGCCTTTGATCTTCCGGGCCATTGCTTTACCAGCTTTGTTTCCTCCATGGTACCAATCCTCTCTTAGTCTAGTCTGCCATTTATCATACTCATAGTACATACACTCTGCCAGCTCCTGTCTCCTCTCCTCCAGTTCCTTGGTCAGTCCTTTTTTATTTTTGCTGAATATCTCCACTTCCAATGATCTGATTTTGTTTAATAAAAGGTCTGTTTTTTCTCTTACTTTCTTTTTGTGTATAGCTCCTTGTTTCATGAGAACTCCTCTCATGAATGCCTTGTGTGCATTCCATAAGGAGACCCTGGAGGTTACACTAGCATCATTAAAGTGGAAATATTCCAGCAATTCGTTTTTTATAAGGGGAAAAATGTGTTCTGAGTTAATTAGAAATTTGTTTAGTTTCCAGTTGGTCTGTTTGGGGGAAGCGTCTTTTAAGTAGAATTTGACTGTGAGAGGGGAGTGATCGGACCAAATTCTTGAACCAATAGTAATGTCTGAGACCAGTGGTAGAGAGAATCTGTCGGTTAAACAATGGTCTATCCTAGTGAAGGACTGGTAGATTGGCGAATAAAAACTGTAACCCTTTTCCTTGGGGTGAATACACCTCCAAGTGTCAAATAATTCATTCTTGATTAGTGAGGGCAGGAGTATGGATTGGGCTCTTCTTGTTTGTGATGTTGAGTCTAATAGGGGGTCGACTACTGCATTCATGTCTCCTACTATAAATAAATTACCTTTTTGGAATTTTTGTATTTTTTGGAATGTTTTATTAAGAAATTTAACTTGATGGTGATTGGGGGCATAAATATTGGCAAACGTAAAATTTTGGGAGTTAATAGTCCCAGCAATCATCACCAATCTACCGTCCTCACTACAATGTGACCTCTCCACCACCAGTCCCAGAGTATCCCTGATTGCGATACAAACTCCCGCTTTCCTTTTGTCTCTGAATGTTGAGTGGAAAACCGTAGAATAGTTGTGGATTTTTAATCTAGATGCAGATATTTTTGATAAATGAGTTTCTTGTAGACAAATAATGTCTGGTTTTTGTTCTTTGGTTAGTTTATTTAGTAAATATCTTTTCCTATAAGAGTTTAACCCTCTGACATTCAGAGACAAAAGTTGGCAATCACTCATGATACCTCGTATTATGCTGTAAAATACCTATGAAGCAAACGTCCCCTTTATCAAACAGATAAAATAGAAAAAGCAGAAAACATGAGTTGTTATCATAAAACCTTATCTTACCAGAACGTCCGTATATCTCGGCTCTGAGGAAAAAGAGTTTAGTTAGTGGACATGACAGTGTGCAAACCTTAATACTAATAAAAAATAATAAAGGAAACAGAAGAGAAGTCAGGGTAAGGCCGAGGTGGGCACGCAGAGGCATCCGGTTCTACCCGTGCGTACCCCCCTTAAATTGACCCAACCCTGTGTCTCTACTCCTTAAAGAGGGGTAGAGAAAGGATAAGAAATAACTATAACAATAAACTTAATATGAAGTACAGAAAAAGAACAGGAAGTCTAAACTTCCAAAAAACAGTCAATGACCTTACGGTCAGTGTCCACCGGTGTGGACGTCCAGTGTGACTGACCACCTACAGGAAAGGAATTCCTAAGGGGGTAAGTCTAGTTGGGGGAAAGTTCCGTGGGGGATCACCCATAGTTCAGGTGGTACCCGTGGCTTCCCCAGCTTTGAGTTGTTCTTCTACGTTCAAAGGTGGGGTGGTGTCCATCGATGTTGGGAGTTGTCTCGGCTTGGGAGAGATAGGAGGGCGGAATGATCTGTCTCTGACTGGATCTCTTGGGATGAAAACAGGGATCTCCCACTTGGCCAGCAAATCAAGGCCTTCATCAGGGGTTTTAACAATGTGTGTGGTACCATGGTCAAAAATTATCAGTTTGGGGGGGAACCCCCAATTGTAAGGAATCTTTCTGTACCTCAGTGTAGTTGTCACCTGTGAGAAGTCTCTTCTGGTTTTCAATGTAGCCTGAGATAGATCCTGGAACAGGGAAAGGTCTTTGTACTCTCCTGGAAGTTTCTTTCCCTCTCTTGTTGCCGCCAGTAACTTCTCCTTGACATGAAAGAAATGGATCCTTGTTATGACGTCTCTTGGTAGGTTCTTTCCTAGATGGGCCGGTTTGGGAAGTCTGTGGGCCCTATCCACTGTGAGCTCACTTTGATTGAGGTCAGGAAGTGTGGCGTGTAGGATGTCTGCTACATAAGCATTCAGCTGGTCATTGGCGACAGTTTCAGGGACCCCTCTTATTTTTATGTTATTCCTCCTGTTTCTGTCTTCCCCATCTGCTATCTTTTCCTTCATCCACTTGTTCTCATCCGCTAGTTGTTTATGTGCATCCACCAGGACATTATAATTTTTGGACATTTCAATCACCTTATTTTCCAGTAGGCAGATCCTCTGGTCTGTGTCAGCAGCGAATACCTCAACATTGCCTGCGAGTGCGTTTAGGTCTGCTCTGGTGCCTGTAATATTGTCACTTAGCATCTGGCTGAAGGAGAGCATAAAGTTTTTGAAGAATTGCTGTGACATAGGTTCTTCAGATGCAGGGAATGCGGCCAGTGTGCTAAATATGTTTTCTGGTGGGTGACGTTGTGCAGTTGGGGATGGATGGATGGGTGGATGAGGTTGTTGCTCAGCGAGCGTCTGCTGTTCGGGATAGGTGGTTGGGTGGGACTGCTGTTCAGATGGGCTAGGAGTAGAGTGCGGTGTGAGTCCTACCTTGGGGTCTCCAGATTCGGATTTCCGTATGCGGTCGGATTCGAATTTTCGTATATAGTCGGATTTCCGTACGGAATCGCGTTGTAATCCGGAAGTTTGTGGCGTCTTCAGCGGGCTTCGCTCTCTGTTGTCCTCTGCCGATCTCCGCATGCCATATTCCTCCTCACTTTCCTCCTCCAGTATGTCCGCTCTGTCTCTCCTTCCCTGGGGAGTGAATAAAAGGCTGTACCTGTTCCTCTGGTCTAGCGGTGGAGGGGTCCTGTAGTTAGCCTCCTGATGCAGGCTGGGCCTGTAATGGCCGGCGCCATCTTGGTTTTCCTCAGTAAAGAACGTGGAGAGCTTCCTGGGGACTGAATTGCTCTGTTTCTGCTGTCTTTGAGACACTCTCCGGTAGCCTGAAGCCATCCTGGGATGTTCACCCACCTTTTTGTGCTGTTTTGGGGCTTTCTGGGTTGCTTTAGGTCGCTCTAAAGGGTGATCACAGCAGGAGCTCAGGGATCAAGCCTCCATTCAGCTCTGCTGCGTAGCCACGCCCCCTTCTATGTTAAACCATTACACCATTGAAAAACTGGTTACGTTTGCAATCGAAAGAAAAATGACTATAGTTGAAGAGGTAATGGCCCCTAAACTATGTTCTGGGATGAAAGTTACAGCTTCAGTGAAATCCGTTTGCAAATCGGAGTGATAGATTAGAATCGAGAGCCAACGGTAAGTTTTCTATGTTAAACCATTACACCATTGAAAAACTGGTTACGTTTGCAATCGAAAGAAAAATGACTATAGTTGAAGAGGTAATGGCCCCTAAACTATGTTCTGGGATGAAAGTTACAGCTTCAGTGAAATCCGTTTGCAAATCGGAGTGATAGATTAGAATCGAGAGCCAACGGTAAGTTTTCTATGTTAAACCATTACACCATTGAAAAACTGGTTACGTTTGCAATCGAAAGAAAAATGACTATAGTTGAAGAGGTAATGGCCCCTAAACTATGTTCTGGGATGAAAGTTACAGCTTCAGTGAAATCCGTTTGCAAATCGGAGTGATAGATTAGAATCGAGAGCCAACGGTAAGTTTTCTATGTTAAACCATTACACCATTGAAAAACTGGTTACGTTTGCAATCGAAAGAAAAATGACTATAGTTGAAGAGGTAATGGCCCCTAAACTATGTTCTGGGATGAAAGTTACAGCTTCAGTGAAATCCGTTTGCAAATCGGAGTGATAGATTAGAATCGAGAGCCAACGGTAAGTTTTCTATGTTAAACCATTACACCATTGAAAAACTGGTTACGTTTGCAATCGAAAGAAAAATGACTATAGTTGAAGAGGTAATGGCCCCTAAACTATGTTCTGGGATGAAAGTTACAGCTTCAGTGAAATCCGTTTGCAAATCGGAGTGATAGATTAGAATCGAGAGCCAACGGTAAGTTTTCTATGTTAAACCATTACACCATTGAAAAACTGGTTACGTTTGCAATCGAAAGAAAAATGACTATAGTTGAAGAGGTAATGGCCCCTAAACTATGTTCTGGGATGAAAGTTACAGCTTCAGTGAAATCCGTTTGCAAATCGGAGTGATAGATTAGAATCGAGAGCCAACGGTAAGTTTTCTATGTTAAACCATTACACCATTGAAAAACTGGTTACGTTTGCAATCGAAAGAAAAATGACTATAGTTGAAGAGGTAATGGCCCCTAAACTATGTTCTGGGATGAAAGTTACAGCTTCAGTGAAATCCGTTTGCAAATCGGAGTGATAGATTAGAATCGAGAGCCAACGGTAAGTTTTCTATGTTAAACCATTACACCATTGAAAAACTGGTTACGTTTGCAATCGAAAGAAAAATGACTATAGTTGAAGAGGTAATGGCCCATAACTATGTTCTGGGATGAAAGTTACAGCTTCAGTGAAATCCGTTTGCAAATCGGAGTGATAGATTAGAATCGAGAGCCAACGGTAAGTTTTCTATATTAAACCATTACACCATTGAAAAACTGGTTACGTTTGCAATCGAAAGAAAAATGACTATAGTTGAAGAGGTAATGGCCCCTAAACTATGTTCTGGGATGAAAGTTACAGCTTCAGTGAAATCCGTTTGCAAATCGGAGTGATAGATTAGAATCGAGAGCCAACGGTAAGTTTTCTATGTTAAACCATTACACCATTGAAAAACTGGTTACGTTTGCAATCGAAAGAAAAATGACTATAGTTGAAGAGGTAATGGCCCCTAAACTATGTTCTGGGATGAAAGTTACAGCTTCAGTGAAATCCGTTTGCAAATCGGAGTGATAGATTAGAATCGAGAGCCAACGGTAAGTTTTCTATGTTAAACCATTACACCATTGAAAAACTGGTTACGTTTGCAATCGAAAGAAAAATGACTATAGTTGAAGAGGTAATGGCCCCTAAACTATGTTCTGGGATGAAAGTTACAGCTTCAGTGAAATCCGTTTGCAAATCGGAGTGATAGATTAGAATCGAGAGCCAACGGTAAGTTTTCTATGTTAAACCATTACACCATTGAAAAACTGGTTACGTTTGCAATCGAAAGAAAAATGACTATAGTTGAAGAGGTAATGGCCCCTAAACTATGTTCTGGGATGATAGTTACAGCTTCAGTGAAATCCGTTTGCAAATCGGAGTGATAGATTAGAATCGAGAGCCAACGGTAAGTTTTCTATGTTAAACCATTACACCATTGAAAAACTGGTTACGTTTGCAATCGAAAGAAAAATGACTATAGTTGAAGAGGTAATGGCCCCTAAACTATGTTCTGGGATGAAAGTTACAGCTTCAGTGAAATCCGTTTGCAAATCGGAGTGATAGATTAGAATCGAGAGCCAACGGTAAGTTTTCTATGTTAAACCATTACACCATTGAAAAACTGGTTACGTTTGCAATCGAAAGAAAAATGACTATAGTTGAAGAGGTAATGGCCCCTAAACTATGTTCTGGGATGAAAGTTACAGCTTCAGTGAAATCCGTTTGCAAATCGGAGTGATAGATTAGAATCGAGAGCCAACGGTAAGTTTTCTATGTTAAACCATTACACCATTGAAAAACTGGTTACGTTTGCAATCGAAAGAAAAATGACTATAGTTGAAGAGGTAATGGCCCCTAAACTATGTTCTGGGATGAAAGTTACAGCTTCAGTGAAATCCGTTTGCAAATCGGAGTGATAGATTAGAATCGAGAGCCAACGGTAAGTTTTCTATGTTAAACCATTACACCATTGAAAAACTGGTTACGTTTGCAATCGAAAGAAAAATGACTATAGTTGAAGAGGTAATGGCCCCTAAACTATGTTCTGGGATGAAAGTTACAGCTTCAGTGAAATCCGTTTGCAAATCGGAGTGATAGATTAGAATCGAGAGCCAACGGTAAGTTTTCTATGTTAAACCATTACACCATTGAAAAACTGGTTACGTTTGCAATCGAAAGAAAAATGACTATAGTTGAAGAGGTAATGGCCCCTAAACTATGTTCTGGGATGAAAGTTACAGCTTCAGTGAAATCCGTTTGCAAATCGGAGTGATAGATTAGAATCGAGAGCCAACGGTAAGTTTTCTATGTTAAACCATTACACCATTGAAAAACTGGTTACGTTTGCAATCGAAAGAAAAATGACTATAGTTGAAGAGGTAATGGCCCCTAAACTATGTTCTGGGATGAAAGTTACAGCTTCAGTGAAATCCGTTTGCAAATCGGAGTGATAGATTAGAATCGAGAGCCAACGGTAAGTTTTCTATGTTAAACCATTACACCATTGAAAAACTGGTTACGTTTGCAATCGAAAGAAAAATGACTATAGTTGAAGAGGTAATGGCCCCTAAACTATGTTCTGGGATGAAAGTTACAGCTTCAGTGAAATCCGTTTGCAAATCGGAGTGATAGATTAGAATCGAGAGCCAACGGTAAGTTTTCTATGTTAAACCATTACACCATTGAAAAACTGGTTACGTTTGCAATCGAAAGAAAAATGACTATAGTTGAAGAGGTAATGGCCCCTAAACTATGTTCTGGGATGAAAGTTACAGCTTCAGTGAAATCCGTTTGCAAATCGGAGTGATAGATTAGAATCGAGAGCCAACGGTAAGTTTTCTATGTTAAACCATTACACCATTGAAAAACTGGTTACGTTTGCAATCGAAAGAAAAATGACTATAGTTGAAGAGGTAATGGCCCCTAAACTATGTTCTGGGATGAAAGTTACAGCTTCAGTGAAATCCGTTTGCAAATCGGAGTGATAGATTAGAATCGAGAGCCAACGGTAAGTTTTCTATGTTAAACCATTACACCATTGAAAAACTGGTTACGTTTGCAATCGAAAGAAAAATGACTATAGTTGAAGAGGTAATGGCCCCTAAACTATGTTCTGGGATGAAAGTTACAGCTTCAGTGAAATCCGTTTGCAAATCGGAGTGATAGATTAGAATCGAGAGCCAACGGTAAGTTTTCTATGTTAAACCATTACACCATTGAAAAACTGGTTACGTTTGCAATCGAAAGAAAAATGACTATAGTTGAAGAGGTAATGGCCCCTAAACTATGTTCTGGGATGAAAGTTACAGCTTCAGTGAAATCCGTTTGCAAATCGGAGTGATAGATTAGAATCGAGAGCCAACGGTAAGTTTTCTATGTTAAACCATTACACCATTGAAAAACTGGTTACGTTTGCAATCGAAAGAAAAATGACTATAGTTGAAGAGGTAATGGCCCCTAAACTATGTTCTGGGATGAAAGTTACAGCTTCAGTGAAATCCGTTTGCAAATCGGAGTGATAGATTAGAATCGAGAGCCAACGGTAAGTTTTCTATGTTAAACCATTACACCATTGAAAAACTGGTTACGTTTGCAATCGAAAGAAAAATGACTATAGTTGAAGAGGTAATGGCCCCTAAACTATGTTCTGGGATGAAAGTTACAGCTTCAGTGAAATCCGTTTGCAAATCGGAGTGATAGATTAGAATCGAGAGCCAACGGTAAGTTTTCTATGTTAAACCATTACACCATTGAAAAACTGGTTACGTTTGCAATCGAAAGAAAAATGACTATAGTTGAAGAGGTAATGGCCCCTAAACTATGTTCTGGGATGAAAGTTACAGCTTCAGTGAAATCCGTTTGCAAATCGGAGTGATAGATTAGAATCGAGAGCCAACGGTAAGTTTTCTATGTTAAACCATTACACCATTGAAAAACTGGTTACGTTTGCAATCGAAAGAAAAATGACTATAGTTGAAGAGGTAATGGCCCCTAAACTATGTTCTGGGATGAAAGTTACAGCTTCAGTGAAATCCGTTTGCAAATCGGAGTGATAGATTAGAATCGAGAGCCAACGGTAAGTTTTCTATGTTAAACCATTACACCATTGAAAAACTGGTTACGTTTGCAATCGAAAGAAAAATGACTATAGTTGAAGAGGTAATGGCCCCTAAACTATGTTCTGGGATGAAAGTTACAGCTTCAGTGAAATCCGTTTGCAAATCGGAGTGATAGATTAGAATCGAGAGCCAACGGTAAGTTTTCTATGTTAAACCATTACACCATTGAAAAACTGGTTACGTTTGCAATCGAAAGAAAAATGACTATAGTTGAAGAGGTAATGGCCCCTAAACTATGTTCTGGGATGAAAGTTACAGCTTCAGTGAAATCCGTTTGCAAATCGGAGTGATAGATTAGAATCGAGAGCCAACGGTAAGTTTTCTATGTTAAACCATTACACCATTGAAAAACTGGTTACGTTTGCAATCGAAAGAAAAATGACTATAGTTGAAGAGGTAATGGCCCCTAAACTATGTTCTGGGATGAAAGTTACAGCTTCAGTGAAATCCGTTTGCAAATCGGAGTGATAGATTAGAATCGAGAGCCAACGGTAAGTTTTCTATGTTAAACCATTACACCATTGAAAAACTGGTTACGTTTGCAATCGAAAGAAAAATGACTATAGTTGAAGAGGTAATGGCCCCTAAACTATGTTCTGGGATGAAAGTTACAGCTTCAGTGAAATCCGTTTGCAAATCGGAGTGATAGATTAGAATCGAGAGCCAACGGTAAGTTTTCTATGTTAAACCATTACACCATTGAAAAACTGGTTACGTTTGCAATCGAAAGAAAAATGACTATAGTTGAAGAGGTAATGGCCCCTAAACTATGTTCTGGGATGAAAGTTACAGCTTCAGTGAAATCCGTTTGCAAATCGGAGTGATAGATTAGAATCGAGAGCCAACGGTAAGTTTTCTATGTTAAACCATTACACCATTGAAAAACTGGTTACGTTTGCAATCGAAAGAAAAATGACTATAGTTGAAGAGGTAATGGCCCCTAAACTATGTTCTGGGATGAAAGTTACAGCTTCAGTGAAATCCGTTTGCAAATCGGAGTGATAGATTAGAATCGAGAGCCAACGGTAAGTTTTCTATGTTAAACCATTACACCATTGAAAAACTGGTTACGTTTGCAATCGAAAGAAAAATGACTATAGTTGAAGAGGTAATGGCCCCTAAACTATGTTCTGGGATGAAAGTTACAGCTTCAGTGAAATCCGTTTGCAAATCGGAGTGATAGATTAGAATCGAGAGCCAACGGTAAGTTTTCTATGTTAAACCATTACACCATTGAAAAACTGGTTACGTTTGCAATCGAAAGAAAAATGACTATAGTTGAAGAGGTAATGGCCCCTAAACTATGTTCTGGGATGAAAGTTACAGCTTCAGTGAAATCCGTTTGCAAATCGGAGTGATAGATTAGAATCGAGAGCCAACGGTAAGTTTTCTATGTTAAACCATTACACCATTGAAAAACTGGTTACGTTTGCAATCGAAAGAAAAATGACTATAGTTGAAGAGGTAATGGCCCCTAAACTATGTTCTGGGATGAAAGTTACAGCTTCAGTGAAATCCGTTTGCAAATCGGAGTGATAGATTAGAATCGAGAGCCAACGGTAAGTTTTCTATGTTAAACCATTACACCATTGAAAAACTGGTTACGTTTGCAATCGAAAGAAAAATGACTATAGTTGAAGAGGTAATGGCCCCTAAACTATGTTCTGGGATGAAAGTTACAGCTTCAGTGAAATCCGTTTGCAAATCGGAGTGATAGATTAGAATCGAGAGCCAACGGTAAGTTTTCTATGTTAAACCATTACACCATTGAAAAACTGGTTACGTTTGCAATCGAAAGAAAAATGACTATAGTTGAAGAGGTAATGGCCCCTAAACTATGTTCTGGGATGAAAGTTACAGCTTCAGTGAAATCCGTTTGCAAATCGGAGTGATAGATTAGAATCGAGAGCCAACGGTAAGTTTTCTATGTTAAACCATTACACCATTGAAAAACTGGTTACGTTTGCAATCGAAAGAAAAATGACTATAGTTGAAGAGGTAATGGCCCCTAAACTATGTTCTGGGATGAAAGTTACAGCTTCAGTGAAATCCGTTTGCAAATCGGAGTGATAGATTAGAATCGAGAGCCAACGGTAAGTTTTCTATGTTAAACCATTACACCATTGAAAAACTGGTTACGTTTGCAATCGAAAGAAAAATGACTATAGTTGAAGAGGTAATGGCCCCTAAACTATGTTCTGGGATGAAAGTTACAGCTTCAGTGAAATCCGTTTGCAAATCGGAGTGATAGATTAGAATCGAGAGCCAACGGTAAGTTTTCTATGTTAAACCATTACACCATTGAAAAACTGGTTACGTTTGCAATCGAAAGAAAAATGACTATAGTTGAAGAGGTAATGGCCCCTAAACTATGTTCTGGGATGAAAGTTACAGCTTCAGTGAAATCCGTTTGCAAATCGGAGTGATAGATTAGAATCGAGAGCCAACGGTAAGTTTTCTATGTTAAACCATTACACCATTGAAAAACTGGTTACGTTTGCAATCGAAAGAAAAATGACTATAGTTGAAGAGGTAATGGCCCCTAAACTATGTTCTGGGATGAAAGTTACAGCTTCAGTGAAATCCGTTTGCAAATCGGAGTGATAGATTAGAATCGAGAGCCAACGGTAAGTTTTCTATGTTAAACCATTACACCATTGAAAAACTGGTTACGTTTGCAATCGAAAGAAAAATGACTATAGTTGAAGAGGTAATGGCCCCTAAACTATGTTCTGGGATGAAAGTTACAGCTTCAGTGAAATCCGTTTGCAAATCGGAGTGATAGATTAGAATCGAGAGCCAACGGTAAGTTTTCTATGTTAAACCATTACACCATTGAAAAACTGGTTACGTTTGCAATCGAAAGAAAAATGACTATAGTTGAAGAGGTAATGGCCCCTAAACTATGTTCTGGGATGAAAGTTACAGCTTCAGTGAAATCCGTTTGCAAATCGGAGTGATAGATTAGAATCGAGAGCCAACGGTAAGTTTTCTATGTTAAACCATTACACCATTGAAAAACTGGTTACGTTTGCAATCGAAAGAAAAATGACTATAGTTGAAGAGGTAATGGCCCCTAAACTATGTTCTGGGATGAAAGTTACAGCTTCAGTGAAATCCGTTTGCAAATCGGAGTGATAGATTAGAATCGAGAGCCAACGGTAAGTTTTCTATGTTAAACCATTACACCATTGAAAAACTGGTTACGTTTGCAATCGAAAGAAAAATGACTATAGTTGAAGAGGTAATGGCCCCTAAACTATGTTCTGGGATGAAAGTTACAGCTTCAGTGAAATCCGTTTGCAAATCGGAGTGATAGATTAGAATCGAGAGCCAACGGTAAGTTTTCTATGTTAAACCATTACACCATTGAAAAACTGGTTACGTTTGCAATCGAAAGAAAAATGACTATAGTTGAAGAGGTAATGGCCCCTAAACTATGTTCTGGGATGAAAGTTACAGCTTCAGTGAAATCCGTTTGCAAATCGGAGTGATAGATTAGAATCGAGAGCCAACGGTAAGTTTTCTATGTTAAACCATTACACCATTGAAAAACTGGTTACGTTTGCAATCGAAAGAAAAATGACTATAGTTGAAGAGGTAATGGCCCCTAAACTATGTTCTGGGATGAAAGTTACAGCTTCAGTGAAATCCGTTTGCAAATCGGAGTGATAGATTAGAATCGAGAGCCAACGGTAAGTTTTCTATGTTAAACCATTACACCATTGAAAAACTGGTTACGTTTGCAATCGAAAGAAAAATGACTATAGTTGAAGAGGTAATGGCCCCTAAACTATGTTCTGGGATGAAAGTTACAGCTTCAGTGAAATCCGTTTGCAAATCGGAGTGATAGATTAGAATCGAGAGCCAACGGTAAGTTTTCTATGTTAAACCATTACACCATTGAAAAACTGGTTACGTTTGCAATCGAAAGAAAAATGACTATAGTTGAAGAGGTAATGGCCCCTAAACTATGTTCTGGGATGAAAGTTACAGCTTCAGTGAAATCCGTTTGCAAATCGGAGTGATAGATTAGAATCGAGAGCCAACGGTAAGTTTTCTATGTTAAACCATTACACCATTGAAAAACTGGTTACGTTTGCAATCGAAAGAAAAATGACTATAGTTGAAGAGGTAATGGCCCCTAAACTATGTTCTGGGATGAAAGTTACAGCTTCAGTGAAATCCGTTTGCAAATCGGAGTGATAGATTAGAATCGAGAGCCAACGGTAAGTTTTCTATGTTAAACCATTACACCATTGAAAAACTGGTTACGTTTGCAATCGAAAGAAAAATGACTATAGTTGAAGAGGTAATGGCCCCTAAACTATGTTCTGGGATGAAAGTTACAGCTTCAGTGAAATCCGTTTGCAAATCGGAGTGATAGATTAGAATCGAGAGCCAACGGTAAGTTTTCTATGTTAAACCATTACACCATTGAAAAACTGGTTACGTTTGCAATCGAAAGAAAAATGACTATAGTTGAAGAGGTAATGGCCCCTAAACTATGTTCTGGGATGAAAGTTACAGCTTCAGTGAAATCCGTTTGCAAATCGGAGTGATAGATTAGAATCGAGAGCCAACGGTAAGTTTTCTATGTTAAACCATTACACCATTGAAAAACTGGTTACGTTTGCAATCGAAAGAAAAATGACTATAGTTGAAGAGGTAATGGCCCCTAAACTATGTTCTGGGATGAAAGTTACAGCTTCAGTGAAATCCGTTTGCAAATCGGAGTGATAGATTAGAATCGAGAGCCAACGGTAAGTTTTCTATGTTAAACCATTACACCATTGAAAAACTGGTTACGTTTGCAATCGAAAGAAAAATGACTATAGTTGAAGAGGTAATGGCCCCTAAACTATGTTCTGGGATGAAAGTTACAGCTTCAGTGAAATCCGTTTGCAAATCGGAGTGATAGATTAGAATCGAGAGCCAACGGTAAGTTTTCTATGTTAAACCATTACACCATTGAAAAACTGGTTACGTTTGCAATCGAAAGAAAAATGACTATAGTTGAAGAGGTAATGGCCCCTAAACTATGTTCTGGGATGAAAGTTACAGCTTCAGTGAAATCCGTTTGCAAATCGGAGTGATAGATTAGAATCGAGAGCCAACGGTAAGTTTTCTATGTTAAACCATTACACCATTGAAAAACTGGTTACGTTTGCAATCGAAAGAAAAATGACTATAGTTGAAGAGGTAATGGCCCCTAAACTATGTTCTGGGATGAAAGTTACAGCTTCAGTGAAATCCGTTTGCAAATCGGAGTGATAGATTAGAATCGAGAGCCAACGGTAAGTTTTCTATGTTAAACCATTACACCATTGAAAAACTGGTTACGTTTGCAATCGAAAGAAAAATGACTATAGTTGAAGAGGTAATGGCCCCTAAACTATGTTCTGGGATGAAAGTTACAGCTTCAGTGAAATCCGTTTGCAAATCGGAGTGATAGATTAGAATCGAGAGCCAACGGTAAGTTTTCTATGTTAAACCATTACACCATTGAAAAACTGGTTACGTTTGCAATCGAAAGAAAAATGACTATAGTTGAAGAGGTAATGGCCCCTAAACTATGTTCTGGGATGAAAGTTACAGCTTCAGTGAAATCCGTTTGCAAATCGGAGTGATAGATTAGAATCGAGAGCCAACGGTAAGTTTTCTATGTTAAACCATTACACCATTGAAAAACTGGTTACGTTTGCAATCGAAAGAAAAATGACTATAGTTGAAGAGGTAATGGCCCCTAAACTATGTTCTGGGATGAAAGTTACAGCTTCAGTGAAATCCGTTTGCAAATCGGAGTGATAGATTAGAATCGAGAGCCAACGGTAAGTTTTCTATGTTAAACCATTACACCATTGAAAAACTGGTTACGTTTGCAATCGAAAGAAAAATGACTATAGTTGAAGAGGTAATGGCCCCTAAACTATGTTCTGGGATGAAAGTTACAGCTTCAGTGAAATCCGTTTGCAAATCGGAGTGATAGATTAGAATCGAGAGCCAACGGTAAGTTTTCTATGTTAAACCATTACACCATTGAAAAACTGGTTACGTTTGCAATCGAAAGAAAAATGACTATAGTTGAAGAGGTAATGGCCCCTAAACTATGTTCTGGGATGAAAGTTACAGCTTCAGTGAAATCCGTTTGCAAATCGGAGTGATAGATTAGAATCGAGAGCCAACGGTAAGTTTTCTATGTTAAACCATTACACCATTGAAAAACTGGTTACGTTTGCAATCGAAAGAAAAATGACTATAGTTGAAGAGGTAATGGCCCCTAAACTATGTTCTGGGATGAAAGTTACAGCTTCAGTGAAATCCGTTTGCAAATCGGAGTGATAGATTAGAATCGAGAGCCAACGGTAAGTTTTCTATGTTAAACCATTACATCATTGAAAAACTGGTTACGTTTGCAATCGAAAGAAAAATGACTATAGTTGAAGAGGTAATGGCCCCTAAACTATGTTCTGGGATGAAAGTTACAGCTTCAGTGAAATCCGTTTGCAAATCGGAGTGATAGATTAGAATCGAGAGCCAACGGTAAGTTTTCTATGTTAAACCATTACACCATTGAAAAACTGGTTACGTTTGCAATCGAAAGAAAAATGACTATAGTTGAAGAGGTAATGGCCCCTAAACTATGTTCTGGGATGAAAGTTACAGCTTCAGTGAAATCCGTTTGCAAATCGGAGTGATAGATTAGAATCGAGAGCCAACGGTAAGTTTTCTATGTTAAACCATTACACCATTGAAAAACTGGTTACGTTTGCAATCGAAAGAAAAATGACT
>NW_027152764.1:0-22331 GCF_040937935.1 Hyperolius riggenbachi
CATAGAAAACTTACTGTTGGATCTAGATTCTAATCTATCACTCCGATTTGCAAACGGATTTCACTGAAGCTGTAACTTTCATCCCAGAACATAGTTAGGGGCCATTACCTCTTCAACTATAGTCATTTTTCTTTCGATTGCAAACGTAACCAGTTTTTCAATGGTGTAATGGTTTAACATACAAAACCTTACCGTTGGCTCTCGATTCTAATCTATCACTCCGATTTGCAAACGGATTTCACTGAAGCTGTAACTTTCATCCCAGAACATAGTTTAGGGGCCATTACCTCTTCAACTATAGTCATTTTTCTTTCGATTGCAAACGTAACCAGTTTTTCAATGGTGTAATGGTTTAACATAGAAAACTTACCGTTGGCTCTCGATTCTAATCTATCACTCCGATTTGCAAACGGATTTCACTGAAGCTGTAACTTTCATCCCAGAACATAGTTTAGGGGGCCATTACCTCTTCAACTATAGTCATTTTTCTTTCGATTGCAAACGTAACCAGTTTTTCAATGGTGTAATGGTTTAACATAGAAAACTTACCGTTGGCTCTCGATTCTAATCTATCACTCCGATTTGCAAACGGATTTCACTGAAGCTGTAACTTTCATCCCAGAACATAGTTTAGGGGCCATTACCTCTTCAACTATAGTCATTTTTCTTTCGATTGCAAACGTAACCAGTTTTTCAATGGTGTAATGGTTTAACATACAAAACCTTACCGTTGGCTCTCGATTCTAATCTATCACTCCGATTTGCAAACGGATTTCACTGAAGCTGTAACTTTCATCCCAGAACATAGTTTAGGGGCCATTACCTCTTCAACTATAGTCATTTTTCTTTCGATTGCAAACGTAACCAGTTTTTCAATGGTGTAATGGTTTAACATAGAAAACTTACCGTTGGCTCTCGATTCTAATCTATCACTCCGATTTGCAAACGGATTTCACTGAAGCTGTAACTTTCATCCCAGAACATAGTTTAGGGGCCATTACCTCTTCAACTATAGTCATTTTTCTTTCGATTGCAAACGTAACCAGTTTTTCAATGGTGTAATGGTTTAACATAGAAAACTTACCGTTGGCTCTCGATTCTAATCTATCACTCCGATTTGCAAACGGATTTCACTGAAGCTGTAACTTTCATCCCAGAACATAGTTTAGGGGCCATTACCTCTTCAACTATAGTCATTTTTCTCTTCGATTGCAAACGTAACCAGTTTTTCAATGGTGTAATGGTTTAACATAGAAAACTTACCGTTGGCTCTCGATTCTAATCTATCACTCCGATTTGCAAACGGATTTCACTGAAGCTGTAACTTTCATCCCAGAACATAGTTTAGGGGCCATTACCTCTTCAACTATAGTCATTTTTCTTTCGATTGCAAACGTAACCAGTTTTTCAATGGTGTAATGGTTTAACATAGAAAACTTACCGTTGGCTCTCGATTCTAATCTATCACTCCGATTTGCAAACGGATTTCACTGAAGCTGTAACTTTCATCCCAGAACATAGTTTAGGGGCCATTACCTCTTCAACTATAGTCATTTTTCTTTCGATTGCAAACGTAACCAGTTTTTCAATGGTGTAATGGTTTAACATAGAAAACTTACCGTTGGCTCTCGATTCTAATCTATCACTCCGATTTGCAAACGGATTTCACTGAAGCTGTAACTTTCATCCCAGAACATAGTTTAGGGGCCATTACCTCTTCAACTATAGTCATTTTCTTTCGATTGCAAACGTAACCAGTTTTTCAATGGTGTAATGGTTTAACATAGAAAACTTACCGTTGGCTCTCGATTCTAATCTATCACTCCGATTTGCAAACGGATTTCACTGAAGCTGTAACTTTCATCCCAGA
Source organism: Hyperolius riggenbachi (assembly GCF_040937935.1). Classification (NCBI taxonomy): domain Eukaryota; kingdom Metazoa; phylum Chordata; class Amphibia; order Anura; family Hyperoliidae; genus Hyperolius; species Hyperolius riggenbachi. The sequence continues at coordinate 1,871 of NW_027152764.1, forward strand.
ACATAGTTTAGGGGCCATTACCTCTTCAACTATAGTCATTTTTCTTTCGATTGCAAACGTAACCAGTTTTTCAATGGTGTAATGGTTTAACATAGAAAACTTACCGTTGGCTCTCGATTCTAATCTATCACTCCGATTTGCAAACGGATTTCACTGAAGCTGTAACTTTCATCCCAGAACATAGTTTAGGGGCCATTACCTCTTCAACTATAGTCATTTTTCTTTCGATTGCAAACGTAACCAGTTTTTCAATGGTGTAATGGTTTAACATAGAAAACTTACCGTTGGCTCTCGATTCTAATCTATCACTCCGATTTGCAAACGGATTTCACTGAAGCTGTAACTTTCATCCCAGAACATAGTTTAGGGGCCATTACCTCTTCAACTATAGTCATTTTTCTTTCGATTGCAAACGTAACCAGTTTTTCAATGGTGTAATGGTTTAACATAGAAAACTTACCGTTGGCTCTCGATTCTAATCTATCACTCCGATTTGCAAACGGATTTCACTGAAGCTGTAACTTTCATCCCAGAACATAGTTTAGGGGCCATTACCTCTTCAACTATAGTCATTTTTCTTTCGATTGCAAACGTAACCAGTTTTTCAATGGTGTAATGGTTTAACATAGAAAACTTACCGTTGGCTCTCGATTCTAATCTATCACTCCGATTTGCAAACGGATTTCACTGAAGCTGTAACTTTCATCCCAGAACATAGTTTAGGGGCCATTACCTCTTCAACTATAGTCATTTTTCTTTCGATTGCAAACGTAACCAGTTTTTCAATGGTGTAATGGTTTAACATAGAAAACTTACCGTTGGCTCTCGATTCTAATCTATCACTCCGATTTGCAAACGGATTTCACTGAAGCTGTAACTTTCATCCCAGAACATAGTTTAGGGGCCATTACCTCTTCAACTATAGTCATTTTTCTTTCGATTGCAAACGTAACCAGTTTTTCAATGGTGTAATGGTTTAACATAGAAAACTTACCGTTGGCTCTCGATTCTAATCTATCACTCCGATTTGCAAACGGATTTCACTGAAGCTGTAACTTTCATCCCAGAACATAGTTTAGGGGCCATTACCTCTTCAACTATAGTCATTTTTCTTTCGATTGCAAACGTAACCAGTTTTTCAATGGTGTAATGGTTTAACATAGAAAACTTACCGTTGGCTCTCGATTCTAATCTATCACTCCGATTTGCAAACGGATTTCACTGAAGCTGTAACTTTCATCCCAGAACATAGTTTAGGGGCCATTACCTCTTCAACTATAGTCATTTTTCTTTCGATTGCAAACGTAACCAGTTTTTCAATGGTGTAATGGTTTAACATAGAAAACTTACCGTTGGCTCTCGATTCTAATCTATCACTCCGATTTGCAAACGGATTTCACTGAAGCTGTAACTTTCATCCCAGAACATAGTTTAGGGGCCATTACCTCTTCAACTATAGTCATTTTTCTTTCGATTGCAAACGTAACCAGTTTTTCAATGGTGTAATGGTTTAACATAGAAAACTTACCGTTGGCTCTCGATTCTAATCTATCACTCCGATTTGCAAACGGATTTCACTGAAGCTGTAACTTTCATCCCAGAACATAGTTTAGGGGCCATTACCTCTTCAACTATAGTCATTTTTCTTTCGATTGCAAACGTAACCAGTTTTTCAATGGTGTAATGGTTTAACATAGAAAACTTACCGTTGGCTCTCGATTCTAATCTATCACTCCGATTTGCAAACGGATTTCACTGAAGCTGTAACTTTCATCCCAGAACATAGTTTAGGGGCCATTACCTCTTCAACTATAGTCATTTTTCTTTCGATTGCAAACGTAACCAGTTTTTCAATGGTGTAATGGTTTAACATAGAAAACTTACCGTTGGCTCTCGATTCTAATCTATCACTCCGATTTGCAAACGGATTTCACTGAAGCTGTAACTTTCATCCCAGAACATAGTTTAGGGGCCATTACCTCTTCAACTATAGTCATTTTTCTTTCGATTGCAAACGTAACCAGTTTTTCAATGGTGTAATGGTTTAACATAGAAAACTTACCGTTGGCTCTCGATTCTAATCTATCACTCCGATTTGCAAACGGATTTCACTGAAGCTGTAACTTTCATCCCAGAACATAGTTTAGGGGGCCATTACCTCTTCAACTATAGTCATTTTTCTTTCGATTGCAAACGTAACCAGTTTTTTCAATGGTGTAATGGTTTAACATAGAAAACTTACCGTTGGCTCTCGATTCTAATCTATCACTCCGATTTGCAAACGGATTTCACTGAAGCTGTAACTTTCATCCCAGAACATAGTTTAGGGGCCATTACCTCTTCAACTATAGTCATTTTTCTTTCGATTGCAAACGTAACCAGTTTTTCAATGGTGTAATGGTTTAACATAGAAAACTTACCGTTGGCTCTCGATTCTAATCTATCACTCCGATTTGCAAACGGATTTCACTGAAGCTGTAACTTTCATCCCAGAACATAGTTTAGGGGCCATTACCTCTTCAACTATAGTCATTTTTCTTTCGATTGCAAACGTAACCAGTTTTTTCAATGGTGTAATGGTTTAACATAGAAAACTTACCGTTGGCTCTCGATTCTAATCTATCACTCCGATTTGCAAACGGATTTCACTGAAGCTGTAACTTTCATCCCAGAACATAGTTTAGGGGCCATTACCTCTTCAACTATAGTCATTTTTCTTTCGATTGCAAACGTAACCAGTTTTTCAATGGTGTAATGGTTTAACATAGAAAACTTACCGTTGGCTCTCGATTCTAATCTATCACTCCGATTTGCAAACGGATTTCACTGAAGCTGTAACTTTCATCCCAGAACATAGTTTAGGGGCCATTACCTCTTCAACTATAGTCATTTTTCTTTCGATTGCAAACGTAACCAGTTTTTCAATGGTGTAATGGTTTAACATAGAAAACTTACCGTTGGCTCTCGATTCTAATCTATCACTCCGATTTGCAAACGGATTTCACTGAAGCTGTAACTTTCATCCCAGAACATAGTTTAGGGGCCAATTACCTCTTCAACTATAGTCATTTTTCTTTCGATTGCAAACGTAACCAGTTTTTCAATGGTGTAATGGTTTAACATAGAAAACTTACCGTTGGCTCTCGATTCTAATCTATCACTCCGATTTGCAAACGGATTTCACTGAAGCTGTAACTTTCATCCCAGAACATAGTTTAGGGGCCATTACCTCTTCAACTATAGTCATTTTTCTTTCGATTGCAAACGTAACCAGTTTTTCAATGGTGTAATGGTTTAACATAGAAAACTTACCGTTGGCTCTCGATTCTAATCTATCACTCCGATTTGCAAACGGATTTCACTGAAGCTGTAACTTTCATCCCAGAACATAGTTTAGGGGCCATTACCTCTTCAACTATAGTCATTTTTCTTTCGATTGCAAACGTAACCAGTTTTTCAATGGTGTAATGGTTTAACATAGAAAACTTACCGTTGGCTCTCGATTCTAATCTATCACTCCGATTTGCAAACGGATTTCACTGAAGCTGTAACTTTCATCCCAGAACATAGTTTAGGGGCCATTACCTCTTCAACTATAGTCATTTTTCTTTCGATTGCAAACGTAACCAGTTTTTCAATGGTGTAATGGTTTAACATAGAAAACTTACCGTTGGCTCTCGATTCTAATCTATCACTCCGATTTGCAAACGGATTTCACTGAAGCTGTAACTTTCATCCCAGAACATAGTTTAGGGGCCATTACCTCTTCAACTATAGTCATTTTTCTTTCGATTGCAAACGTAACCAGTTTTTCAATGGTGTAATGGTTTAACATAGAAAACTTACCGTTGGCTCTCGATTCTAATCTATCACTCCGATTTGCAAACGGATTTCACTGAAGCTGTAACTTTCATCCCAGAACATAGTTTAGGGGCCATTACCTCTTCAACTATAGTCATTTTTCTTTCGATTGCAAACGTAACCAGTTTTTCAATGGTGTAATGGTTTAACATAGAAAACTTACCGTTGGCTCTCGATTCTAATCTATCACTCCGATTTGCAAACGGATTTCACTGAAGCTGTAACTTTCATCCCAGAACATAGTTTAGGGGCCATTACCTCTTCAACTATAGTCATTTTTCTTTCGATTGCAAACGTAACCAGTTTTTCAATGGTGTAATGGTTTAACATAGAAAACTTACCGTTGGCTCTCGATTCTAATCTATCACTCCGATTTGCAAACGGATTTCACTGAAGCTGTAACTTTCATCCCAGAACATAGTTTAGGGGCCATTACCTCTTCAACTATAGTCATTTTTCTTTCGATTGCAAACGTAACCAGTTTTTCAATGGTGTAATGGTTTAACATAGAAAACTTACCGTTGGCTCTCGATTCTAATCTATCACTCCGATTTGCAAACGGATTTCACTGAAGCTGTAACTTTCATCCCAGAACATAGTTTAGGGGCCATTACCTCTTCAACTATAGTCATTTTTCTTTCGATTGCAAACGTAACCAGTTTTTCAATGGTGTAATGGTTTAACATAGAAAACTTACCGTTGGCTCTCGATTCTAATCTATCACTTCCGATTTGCAAACGGATTTCACTGAAGCTGTAACTTTCATCCCAGAACATAGTTTAGGGGCCATTACCTCTTCAACTATAGTCATTTTTCTTTCGATTGCAAACGTAACCAGTTTTTCAATGGTGTAATGGTTTAACATAGAAAACTTACCGTTGGCTCTCGATTCTAATCTATCACTCCGATTTGCAAACGGATTTCACTGAAGCTGTAACTTTCATCCCAGAACATAGTTTAGGGGCCATTACCTCTTCAACTATAGTCATTTTTCTTTCGATTGCAAACGTAACCAGTTTTTCAATGGTGTAATGGTTTAACATAGAAAACTTACCGTTGGCTCTCGATTCTAATCTATCACTCCGATTTGCAAACGGATTTCACTGAAGCTGTAACTTTCATCCCAGAACATAGTTTAGGGGCCATTACCTCTTCAACTATAGTCATTTTTCTTTCGATTGCAAACGTAACCAGTTTTTCAATGGTGTAATGGTTTAACATAGAAAACTTACCGTTGGCTCTCGATTCTAATCTATCACTCCGATTTGCAAACGGATTTCACTGAAGCTGTAACTTTCATCCCAGAACATAGTTTAGGGGCCATTACCTCTTCAACTATAGTCATTTTTCTTTCGATTGCAAACGTAACCAGTTTTTCAATGGTGTAATGGTTTAACATAGAAAACTTACCGTTGGCTCTCGATTCTAATCTATCACTCCGATTTGCAAACGGATTTCACTGAAGCTGTAACTTTCATCCCAGAACATAGTTTAGGGGCCATTACCTCTTCAACTATAGTCATTTTTCTTTCGATTGCAAACGTAACCAGTTTTTCAATGGTGTAATGGTTTAACATAGAAAACTTACCGTTGGCTCTCGATTCTAATCTATCACTCCGATTTGCAAACGGATTTCACTGAAGCTGTAACTTTCATCCCAGAACATAGTTTAGGGGCCATTACCTCTTCAACTATAGTCATTTTTCTTTCGATTGCAAACGTAACCAGTTTTTCAATGGTGTAATGGTTTAACATAGAAAACTTACCGTTGGCTCTCGATTCTAATCTATCACTCCGATTTGCAAACGGATTTCACTGAAGCTGTAACTTTCATCCCAGAACATAGTTTAGGGGCCATTACCTCTTCAACTATAGTCATTTTTCTTTCGATTGCAAACGTAACCAGTTTTTCAATGGTGTAATGGTTTAACATAGAAAACTTACCGTTGGCTCTCGATTCTAATCTATCACTCCGATTTGCAAACGGATTTCACTGAAGCTGTAACTTTCATCCCAGAACATAGTTTAGGGGCCATTACCTCTTCAACTATAGTCATTTTTCTTTCGATTGCAAACGTAACCAGTTTTTCAATGGTGTAATGGTTTAACATAGAAAACTTACCGTTGGCTCTCGATTCTAATCTATCACTCCGATTTGCAAACGGATTTCACTGAAGCTGTAACTTTCATCCCAGAACATAGTTTAGGGGCCATTACCTCTTCAACTATAGTCATTTTTCTTTCGATTGCAAACGTAACCAGTTTTTCAATGGTGTAATGGTTTAACATAGAAAACTTACCGTTGGCTCTCGATTCTAATCTATCACTCCGATTTGCAAACGGATTTCACTGAAGCTGTAACTTTCATCCCAGAACATAGTTTAGGGGCCATTACCTCTTCAACTATAGTCATTTTTCTTTCGATTGCAAACGTAACCAGTTTTTCAATGGTGTAATGGTTTAACATAGAAAACTTACCGTTGGCTCTCGATTCTAATCTATCACTCCGATTTGCAAACGGATTTCACTGAAGCTGTAACTTTCATCCCAGAACATAAGTTTAGGGGGCCATTACCTCTTCAACTATAGTCATTTTTCTTTCGATTGCAAACGTAACCAGTTTTTCAATGGTGTAATGGTTTAACATAGAAAACTTACCGTTGGCTCTCGATTCTAATCTATCACTCCGATTTGCAAACGGATTTCACTGAAGCTGTAACTTTCATCCCAGAACATAGTTTAGGGGCCATTACCTCTTCAACTATAGTCATTTTTCTTTCGATTGCAAACGTAACCAGTTTTTCAATGGTGTAATGGTTTAACATAGAAAACTTACCGTTGGCTCTCGATTCTAATCTATCACTCCGATTTGCAAACGGATTTCACTGAAGCTGTAACTTTCATCCCAGAACATAGTTTAGGGGCCATTACCTCTTCAACTATAGTCATTTTTCTTTCGATTGCAAACGTAACCAGTTTTTCAATGGTGTAATGGTTTAACATAGAAAACTTACCGTTGGCTCTCGATTCTAATCTATCACTCCGATTTGCAAACGGATTTCACTGAAGCTGTAACTTTCATCCCAGAACATAGTTTAGGGGCCATTACCTCTTCAACTATAGTCATTTTTCTTTCGATTGCAAACGTAACCAGTTTTTCAATGGTGTAATGGTTTAACATAGAAAACTTACCGTTGGCTCTCGATTCTAATCTATCACTCCGATTTGCAAACGGATTTCACTGAAGCTGTAACTTTCATCCCAGAACATAGTTTAGGGGCCATTACCTCTTCAACTATAGTCATTTTTCTTTCGATTGCAAACGTAACCAGTTTTTCAATGGTGTAATGGTTTAACATAGAAAACTTACCGTTGGCTCTCGATTCTAATCTATCACTCCGATTTGCAAACGGATTTCACTGAAGCTGTAACTTTCATCCCAGAACATAGTTTAGGGGCCATTACCTCTTCAACTATAGTCATTTTTCTTTCGATTGCAAACGTAACCAGTTTTTCAATGGTGTAATGGTTTAACATAGAAAACTTACCGTTGGCTCTCGATTCTAATCTATCACTCCGATTTGCAAACGGATTTCACTGAAGCTGTAACTTTCATCCCAGAACATAGTTTAGGGGCCATTACCTCTTCAACTATAGTCATTTTTCTTTCGATTGCAAACGTAACCAGTTTTTCAATGGTGTAATGGTTTAACATAGAAAACTTACCGTTGGCTCTCGATTCTAATCTATCACTCCGATTTGCAAACGGATTTCACTGAAGCTGTAACTTTCATCCCAGAACATAGTTTAGGGGCCATTACCTCTTCAACTATAGTCATTTTTCTTTCGATTGCAAACGTAACCAGTTTTTCAATGGTGTAATGGTTTAACATAGAAAACTTACCGTTGGCTCTCGATTCTAATCTATCACTCCGATTTGCAAACGGATTTCACTGAAGCTGTAACTTTCATCCCAGAACATAGTTTAGGGGCCATTACCTCTTTCAACTATAGTCATTTTTCTTTCGATTGCAAACGTAACCAGTTTTTCAATGGTGTAATGGTTTAACATAGAAAACTTACCGTTGGCTCTCGATTCTAATCTATCACTCCGATTTGCAAACGGATTTCACTGAAGCTGTAACTTTCATCCCAGAACATAGTTTAGGGGCCATTACCTCTTCAACTATAGTCATTTTTCTTTCGATTGCAAACGTAACCAGTTTTTCAATGGTGTAATGGTTTAACATAGAAAACTTACCGTTGGCTCTCGATTCTAATCTATCACTCCGATTTGCAAACGGATTTCACTGAAGCTGTAACTTTCATCCCAGAACATAGTTTAGGGGCCATTACCTCTTCAACTATAGTCATTTTTCTTTCGATTGCAAACGTAACCAGTTTTTCAATGGTGTAATGGTTTAACATAGAAAACTTACCGTTGGCTCTCGATTCTAATCTATCACTCCGATTTGCAAACGGATTTCACTGAAGCTGTAACTTTCATCCCAGAACATAGTTTAGGGGCCATTACCTCTTCAACTATAGTCATTTTTCTTTCGATTGCAAACGTAACCAGTTTTTCAATGGTGTAATGGTTTAACATAGAAAACTTACCGTTGGCTCTCGATTCTAATCTATCACTCCGATTTGCAAACGGATTTCACTGAAGCTGTAACTTTCATCCCAGAACATAGTTTAGGGGCCATTACCTCTTCAACTATAGTCATTTTTCTTTCGATTGCAAACGTAACCAGTTTTTCAATGGTGTAATGGTTTAACATAGAAAACTTACCGTTGGCTCTCGATTCTAATCTATCACTCCGATTTGCAAACGGATTTCACTGAAGCTGTAACTTTCATCCCAGAACATAGTTTAGGGGCCATTACCTCTTCAACTATAGTCATTTTTCTTTCGATTGCAAACGTAACCAGTTTTTCAATGGTGTAATGGTTTAACATAGAAAACTTACCGTTGGCTCTCGATTCTAATCTATCACTCCGATTTGCAAACGGATTTCACTGAAGCTGTAACTTTCATCCCAGAACATAGTTTAGGGGCCATTACCTCTTCAACTATAGTCATTTTTCTTTCGATTGCAAACGTAACCAGTTTTTCAATGGTGTAATGGTTTAACATAGAAAACTTACCGTTGGCTCTCGATTCTAATCTATCACTCCGATTTGCAAACGGATTTCACTGAAGCTGTAACTTTCATCCCAGAACATAGTTTAGGGGCCATTACCTCTTCAACTATAGTCATTTTTCTTTCGATTGCAAACGTAACCAGTTTTTCAATGGTGTAATGGTTTAACATAGAAAACTTACCGTTGGCTCTCGATTCTAATCTATCACTCCGATTTGCAAACGGATTTCACTGAAGCTGTAACTTTCATCCCAGAACATAGTTTAGGGGCCATTACCTCTTCAACTATAGTCATTTTTCTTTCGATTGCAAACGTAACCAGTTTTTCAATGGTGTAATGGTTTAACATAGAAAACTTACCGTTGGCTCTCGATTCTAATCTATCACTCCGATTTGCAAACGGATTTCACTGAAGCTGTAACTTTCATCCCAGAACATAGTTTAGGGGCCATTACCTCTTCAACTATAGTCATTTTTCTTTCGATTGCAAACGTAACCAGTTTTTCAATGGTGTAATGGTTTAACATAGAAAACTTACCGTTGGCTCTCGATTCTAATCTATCACTCCGATTTGCAAACGGATTTCACTGAAGCTGTAACTTTCATCCCAGAACATAGTTTAGGGGCCATTACCTCTTCAACTATAGTCATTTTTCTTTCGATTGCAAACGTAACCAGTTTTTCAATGGTGTAATGGTTTAACATAGAAAACTTACCGTTGGCTCTCGATTCTAATCTATCACTCCGATTTGCAAACGGATTTCACTGAAGCTGTAACTTTCATCCCAGAACATAGTTTAGGGGCCATTACCTCTTCAACTATAGTCATTTTTCTTTCGATTGCAAACGTAACCAGTTTTTCAATGGTGTAATGGTTTAACATAGAAAACTTACCGTTGGCTCTCGATTCTAATCTATCACTCCGATTTGCAAACGGATTTCACTGAAGCTGTAACTTTCATCCCAGAACATAGTTTAGGGGCCATTACCTCTTCAACTATAGTCATTTTTCTTTCGATTGCAAACGTAACCAGTTTTTCAATGGTGTAATGGTTTAACATAGAAAACTTACCGTTGGCTCTCGATTCTAATCTATCACTCCGATTTGCAAACGGATTTCACTGAAGCTGTAACTTTCATCCCAGAACATAGTTTAGGGGCCATTACCTCTTCAACTATAGTCATTTTTCTTTCGATTGCAAACGTAACCAGTTTTTCAATGGTGTAATGGTTTAACATAGAAAACTTACCGTTGGCTCTCGATTCTAATCTATCACTCCGATTTGCAAACGGATTTCACTGAAGCTGTAACTTTCATCCCAGAACATAGTTTAGGGGCCATTACCTCTTCAACTATAGTCATTTTTCTTTCGATTGCAAACGTAACCAGTTTTTCAATGGTGTAATGGTTTAACATAGAAAACTTACCGTTGGCTCTCGATTCTAATCTATCACTCCGATTTGCAAACGGATTTCACTGAAGCTGTAACTTTCATCCCAGAACATAGTTTAGGGGCCATTACCTCTTCAACTATAGTCATTTTTCTTTCGATTGCAAACGTAACCAGTTTTTCAATGGTGTAATGGTTTAACATAGAAAACTTACCGTTGGCTCTCGATTCTAATCTATCACTCCGATTTGCAAACGGATTTCACTGAAGCTGTAACTTTCATCCCAGAACATAGTTTAGGGGCCATTACCTCTTCAACTATAGTCATTTTTCTTTCGATTGCAAACGTAACCAGTTTTTCAATGGTGTAATGGTTTAACATAGAAAACTTACCGTTGGCTCTCGATTCTAATCTATCACTCCGATTTGCAAACGGATTTCACTGAAGCTGTAACTTTCATCCCAGAACATAGTTTAGGGGCCATTACCTCTTCAACTATAGTCATTTTTCTTTCGATTGCAAACGTAACCAGTTTTTCAATGGTGTAATGGTTTAACATAGAAAACTTACCGTTGGCTCTCGATTCTAATCTATCACTCCGATTTGCAAACGGATTTCACTGAAGCTGTAACTTTCATCCCAGAACATAGTTTAGGGGCCATTACCTCTTCAACTATAGTCATTTTTCTTTCGATTGCAAACGTAACCAGTTTTTCAATGGTGTAATGGTTTAACATAGAAAACTTACCGTTGGCTCTCGATTCTAATCTATCACTCCGATTTGCAAACGGATTTCACTGAAGCTGTAACTTTCATCCCAGAACATAGTTTAGGGGCCATTACCTCTTCAACTATAGTCATTTTTCTTTCGATTGCAAACGTAACCAGTTTTTCAATGGTGTAATGGTTTAACATAGAAAACTTACCGTTGGCTCTCGATTCTAATCTATCACTCCGATTTGCAAACGGATTTCACTGAAGCTGTAACTTTCATCCCAGAACATAGTTTAGGGGCCATTACCTCTTCAACTATAGTCATTTTTCTTTCGATTGCAAACGTAACCAGTTTTTCAATGGTGTAATGGTTTAACATAGAAAACTTACCGTTGGCTCTCGATTCTAATCTATCACTCCGATTTGCAAACGGATTTCACTGAAGCTGTAACTTTCATCCCAGAACATAGTTTAGGGGCCATTACCTCTTCAACTATAGTCATTTTTCTTTCGATTGCAAACGTAACCAGTTTTTCAATGGTGTAATGGTTTAACATAGAAAACTTACCGTTGGCTCTCGATTCTAATCTATCACTCCGATTTGCAAACGGATTTCACTGAAGCTGTAACTTTCATCCCAGAACATAGTTTAGGGGCCATTACCTCTTCAACTATAGTCATTTTTCTTTCGATTGCAAACGTAACCAGTTTTTCAATGGTGTAATGGTTTAACATAGAAAACTTACCGTTGGCTCTCGATTCTAATCTATCACTCCGATTTGCAAACGGATTTCACTGAAGCTGTAACTTTCATCCCAGAACATAGTTTAGGGGCCATTACCTCTTCAACTATAGTCATTTTTCTTTCGATTGCAAACGTAACCAGTTTTTCAATGGTGTAATGGTTTAACATAGAAAACTTACCGTTGGCTCTCGATTCTAATCTATCACTCCGATTTGCAAACGGATTTCACTGAAGCTGTAACTTTCATCCCAGAACATAGTTTAGGGGCCATTACCTCTTCAACTATAGTCATTTTTCTTTCGATTGCAAACGTAACCAGTTTTTCAATGGTGTAATGGTTTAACATAGAAAACTTACCGTTGGCTCTCGATTCTAATCTATCACTCCGATTTGCAAACGGATTTCACTGAAGCTGTAACTTTCATCCCAGAACATAGTTTAGGGGCCATTACCTCTTCAACTATAGTCATTTTTCTTTCGATTGCAAACGTAACCAGTTTTTCAATGGTGTAATGGTTTAACATAGAAAACTTACCGTTGGCTCTCGATTCTAATCTATCACTCCGATTTGCAAACGGATTTCACTGAAGCTGTAACTTTCATCCCAGAACATAGTTTAGGGGCCATTACCTCTTCAACTATAGTCATTTTTCTTTCGATTGCAAACGTAACCAGTTTTTCAATGGTGTAATGGTTTAACATAGAAAACTTACCGTTGGCTCTCGATTCTAATCTATCACTCCGATTTGCAAACGGATTTCACTGAAGCTGTAACTTTCATCCCAGAACATAGTTTAGGGGCCATTACCTCTTCAACTATAGTCATTTTTCTTTCGATTGCAAACGTAACCAGTTTTTCAATGGTGTAATGGTTTAACATAGAAAACTTACCGTTGGCTCTCGATTCTAATCTATCACTCCGATTTGCAAACGGATTTCACTGAAGCTGTAACTTTCATCCCAGAACATAGTTTAGGGGCCATTACCTCTTCAACTATAGTCATTTTTCTTTCGATTGCAAACGTAACCAGTTTTTCAATGGTGTAATGGTTTAACATAGAAAACTTACCGTTGGCTCTCGATTCTAATCTATCACTCCGATTTGCAAACGGATTTCACTGAAGCTGTAACTTTCATCCCAGAACATAGTTTAGGGGCCATTACCTCTTCAACTATAGTCATTTTTCTTTCGATTGCAAACGTAACCAGTTTTTCAATGGTGTAATGGTTTAACATAGAAAACTTACCGTTGGCTCTCGATTCTAATCTATCACTCCGATTTGCAAACGGATTTCACTGAAGCTGTAACTTTCATCCCAGAACATAGTTTAGGGGCCATTACCTCTTCAACTATAGTCATTTTTCTTTCGATTGCAAACGTAACCAGTTTTTCAATGGTGTAATGGTTTAACATAGAAAACTTACCGTTGGCTCTCGATTCTAATCTATCACTCCGATTTGCAAACGGATTTCACTGAAGCTGTAACTTTCATCCCAGAACATAGTTTAGGGGCCATTACCTCTTCAACTATAGTCATTTTTCTTTCGATTGCAAACGTAACCAGTTTTTCAATGGTGTAATGGTTTAACATAGAAAACTTACCGTTGGCTCTCGATTCTAATCTATCACTCCGATTTGCAAACGGATTTCACTGAAGCTGTAACTTTCATCCCAGAACATAGTTTAGGGGCCATTACCTCTTCAACTATAGTCATTTTTCTTTCGATTGCAAACGTAACCAGTTTTTCAATGGTGTAATGGTTTAACATAGAAAACTTACCGTTGGCTCTCGATTCTAATCTATCACTCCGATTTGCAAACGGATTTCACTGAAGCTGTAACTTTCATCCCAGAACATAGTTTAGGGGCCATTACCTCTTCAACTATAGTCATTTTTCTTTCGATTGCAAACGTAACCAGTTTTTCAATGGTGTAATGGTTTAACATAGAAAACTTACCGTTGGCTCTCGATTCTAATCTATCACTCCGATTTGCAAACGGATTTCACTGAAGCTGTAACTTTCATCCCAGAACATAGTTTAGGGGCCATTACCTCTTCAACTATAGTCATTTTTCTTTCGATTGCAAACGTAACCAGTTTTTCAATGGTGTAATGGTTTAACATAGAAAACTTACCGTTGGCTCTCGATTCTAATCTATCACTCCGATTTGCAAACGGATTTCACTGAAGCTGTAACTTTCATCCCAGAACATAGTTTAGGGGCCATTACCTCTTCAACTATAGTCATTTTTCTTTCGATTGCAAACGTAACCAGTTTTTCAATGGTGTAATGGTTTAACATAGAAAACTTACCGTTGGCTCTCGATTCTAATCTATCACTCCGATTTGCAAACGGATTTCACTGAAGCTGTAACTTTCATCCCAGAACATAGTTTAGGGGCCATTACCTCTTCAACTATAGTCATTTTTCTTTCGATTGCAAACGTAACCAGTTTTTCAATGGTGTAATGGTTTAACATAGAAAACTTACCGTTGGCTCTCGATTCTAATCTATCACTCCGATTTGCAAACGGATTTCACTGAAGCTGTAACTTTCATCCCAGAACATAGTTTAGGGGCCATTACCTCTTCAACTATAGTCATTTTTCTTTCGATTGCAAACGTAACCAGTTTTTCAATGGTGTAATGGTTTAACATAGAAAACTTACCGTTGGCTCTCGATTCTAATCTATCACTCCGATTTGCAAACGGATTTCACTGAAGCTGTAACTTTCATCCCAGAACATAGTTTAGGGGCCATTACCTCTTCAACTATAGTCATTTTTCTTTCGATTGCAAACGTAACCAGTTTTTCAATGGTGTAATGGTTTAACATAGAAAACTTACCGTTGGCTCTCGATTCTAATCTATCACTCCGATTTGCAAACGGATTTCACTGAAGCTGTAACTTTCATCCCAGAACATAGTTTAGGGGCCATTACCTCTTCAACTATAGTCATTTTTCTTTCGATTGCAAACGTAACCAGTTTTTCAATGGTGTAATGGTTTAACATAGAAAACTTACCGTTGGCTCTCGATTCTAATCTATCACTCCGATTTGCAAACGGATTTCACTGAAGCTGTAACTTTCATCCCAGAACATAGTTTAGGGGCCATTACCTCTTCAACTATAGTCATTTTTCTTTCGATTGCAAACGTAACCAGTTTTTCAATGGTGTAATGGTTTAACATAGAAAACTTACCGTTGGCTCTCGATTCTAATCTATCACTCCGATTTGCAAACGGATTTCACTGAAGCTGTAACTTTCATCCCAGAACATAGTTTAGGGGCCATTACCTCTTCAACTATAGTCATTTTTCTTTCGATTGCAAACGTAACCAGTTTTTCAATGGTGTAATGGTTTAACATAGAAAACTTACCGTTGGCTCTCGATTCTAATCTATCACTCCGATTTGCAAACGGATTTCACTGAAGCTGTAACTTTCATCCCAGAACATAGTTTAGGGGCCATTACCTCTTCAACTATAGTCATTTTTCTTTCGATTGCAAACGTAACCAGTTTTTCAATGGTGTAATGGTTTAACATAGAAAACTTACCGTTGGCTCTCGATTCTAATCTATCACTCCGATTTGCAAACGGATTTCACTGAAGCTGTAACTTTCATCCCAGAACATAGTTTAGGGGCCATTACCTCTTCAACTATAGTCATTTTTCTTTCGATTGCAAACGTAACCAGTTTTTCAATGGTGTAATGGTTTAACATAGAAAACTTACCGTTGGCTCTCGATTCTAATCTATCACTCCGATTTGCAAACGGATTTCACTGAAGCTGTAACTTTCATCCCAGAACATAGTTTAGGGGCCATTACCTCTTCAACTATAGTCATTTTTCTTTCGATTGCAAACGTAACCAGTTTTTCAATGGTGTAATGGTTTAACATAGAAAACTTACCGTTGGCTCTCGATTCTAATCTATCACTCCGATTTGCAAACGGATTTCACTGAAGCTGTAACTTTCATCCCAGAACATAGTTTAGGGGCCATTACCTCTTCAACTATAGTCATTTTTCTTTCGATTGCAAACGTAACCAGTTTTTCAATGGTGTAATGGTTTAACATAGAAAACTTACCGTTGGCTCTCGATTCTAATCTATCACTCCGATTTGCAAACGGATTTCACTGAAGCTGTAACTTTCATCCCAGAACATAGTTTAGGGGCCATTACCTCTTCAACTATAGTCATTTTTCTTTCGATTGCAAACGTAACCAGTTTTTCAATGGTGTAATGGTTTAACATAGAAAACTTACCGTTGGCTCTCGATTCTAATCTATCACTCCGATTTGCAAACGGATTTCACTGAAGCTGTAACTTTCATCCCAGAACATAGTTTAGGGGCCATTACCTCTTCAACTATAGTCATTTTTCTTTCGATTGCAAACGTAACCAGTTTTTCAATGGTGTAATGGTTTAACATAGAAAACTTACCGTTGGCTCTCGATTCTAATCTATCACTCCGATTTGCAAACGGATTTCACTGAAGCTGTAACTTTCATCCCAGAACATAGTTTAGGGGCCATTACCTCTTCAACTATAGTCATTTTTCTTTCGATTGCAAACGTAACCAGTTTTTCAATGGTGTAATGGTTTAACATAGAAAACTTACCGTTGGCTCTCGATTCTAATCTATCACTCCGATTTGCAAACGGATTTCACTGAAGCTGTAACTTTCATCCCAGAACATAGTTTAGGGGCCATTACCTCTTCAACTATAGTCATTTTTCTTTCGATTGCAAACGTAACCAGTTTTTCAATGGTGTAATGGTTTAACATAGAAAACTTACCGTTGGCTCTCGATTCTAATCTATCACTCCGATTTGCAAACGGATTTCACTGAAGCTGTAACTTTCATCCCAGAACATAGTTTAGGGGCCATTACCTCTTCAACTATAGTCATTTTTCTTTCGATTGCAAACGTAACCAGTTTTTCAATGGTGTAATGGTTTAACATAGAAAACTTACCGTTGGCTCTCGATTCTAATCTATCACTCCGATTTGCAAACGGATTTCACTGAAGCTGTAACTTTCATCCCAGAACATAGTTTAGGGGCCATTACCTCTTCAACTATAGTCATTTTTCTTTCGATTGCAAACGTAACCAGTTTTTCAATGGTGTAATGGTTTAACATAGAAAACTTACCGTTGGCTCTCGATTCTAATCTATCACTCCGATTTGCAAACGGTTTCACTGAAGCTGTAACTTTCATCCCAGAACATAGTTTAGGGGCCATTACCTCTTCAACTATAGTCATTTTTCTTTCGATTGCAAACGTAACCAGTTTTTCAATGGTGTAATGGTTTAACATAGAAAACTTACCGTTGGCTCTCGATTCTAATCTATCACTCCGATTTGCAAACGGATTTCACTGAAGCTGTAACTTTCATCCCAGAACATAGTTTAGGGGCCATTACCTCTTCAACTATAGTCATTTTTCTTTCGATTGCAAACGTAACCAGTTTTTCAATGGTGTAATGGTTTAACATAGAAAACTTACCGTTGGCTCTCGATTCTAATCTATCACTCCGATTTGCAAACGGATTTCACTGAAGCTGTAACTTTCATCCCAGAACATAGTTTAGGGGCCATTACCTCTTCAACTATAGTCATTTTTCTTTCGATTGCAAACGTAACCAGTTTTTCAATGGTGTAATGGTTTAACATAGAAAACTTACCGTTGGCTCTCGATTCTAATCTATCACTCCGATTTGCAAACGGATTTCACTGAAGCTGTAACTTTCATCCCAGAACATAGTTTAGGGGCCATTACCTCTTCAACTATAGTCATTTTTCTTTCGATTGCAAACGTAACCAGTTTTTCAATGGTGTAATGGTTTAACATAGAAAACTTACCGTTGGCTCTCGATTCTAATCTATCACTCCGATTTGCAAACGGATTTCACTGAAGCTGTAACTTTCATCCCAGAACATAGTTTAGGGGCCATTACCTCTTCAACTATAGTCATTTTTCTTTCGATTGCAAACGTAACCAGTTTTTCAATGGTGTAATGGTTTAACATAGAAAACTTACCGTTGGCTCTCGATTCTAATCTATCACTCCGATTTGCAAACGGATTTCACTGAAGCTGTAACTTTCATCCCAGAACATAGTTTAGGGGCCATTACCTCTTCAACTATAGTCATTTTTCTTTCGATTGCAAACGTAACCAGTTTTTCAATGGTGTAATGGTTTAACATAGAAAACTTACCGTTGGCTCTCGATTCTAATCTATCACTCCGATTTGCAAACGGATTTCACTGAAGCTGTAACTTTCATCCCAGAACATAGTTTAGGGGCCATTACCTCTTCAACTATAGTCATTTTTCTTTCGATTGCAAACGTAACCAGTTTTTCAATGGTGTAATGGTTTAACATAGAAAACTTACCGTTGGCTCTCGATTCTAATCTATCACTCCGATTTGCAAACGGATTTCACTGAAGCTGTAACTTTCATCCCAGAACATAGTTTAGGGGCCATTACCTCTTCAACTATAGTCATTTTTCTTTCGATTGCAAACGTAACCAGTTTTTCAATGGTGTAATGGTTTAACATAGAAAACTTACCGTTGGCTCTCGATTCTAATCTATCACTCCGATTTGCAAACGGATTTCACTGAAGCTGTAACTTTCATCCCAGAACATAGTTTAGGGGCCATTACCTCTTCAACTATAGTCATTTTTCTTTCGATTGCAAACGTAACCAGTTTTTCAATGGTGTAATGGTTTAACATAGAAAACTTACCGTTGGCTCTCGATTCTAATCTATCACTCCGATTTGCAAACGGATTTCACTGAAGCTGTAACTTTCATCCCAGAACATAGTTTAGGGGCCATTACCTCTTCAACTATAGTCATTTTTCTTTCGATTGCAAACGTAACCAGTTTTTCAATGGTGTAATGGTTTAACATAGAAAACTTACCGTTGGCTCTCGATTCTAATCTATCACTCCGATTTGCAAACGGATTTCACTGAAGCTGTAACTTTCATCCCAGAACATAGTTTAGGGGCCATTACCTCTTCAACTATAGTCATTTTTCTTTCGATTGCAAACGTAACCAGTTTTTCAATGGTGTAATGGTTTAACATAGAAAACTTACCGTTGGCTCTCGATTCTAATCTATCACTCCGATTTGCAAACGGATTTCACTGAAGCTGTAACTTTCATCCCAGAACATAGTTTAGGGGCCATTACCTCTTCAACTATAGTCATTTTTCTTTCGATTGCAAACGTAACCAGTTTTTCAATGGTGTAATGGTTTAACATAGAAAACTTACCGTTGGCTCTCGATTCTAATCTATCACTCCGATTTGCAAACGGATTTCACTGAAGCTGTAACTTTCATCCCAGAACATAGTTTAGGGGCCATTACCTCTTCAACTATAGTCATTTTTCTTTCGATTGCAAACGTAACCAGTTTTTCAATGGTGTAATGGTTTAACATAGAAAACTTACCGTTGGCTCTCGATTCTAATCTATCACTCCGATTTGCAAACGGATTTCACTGAAGCTGTAACTTTCATCCCAGAACATAGTTTAGGGGCCATTACCTCTTCAACTATAGTCATTTTTCTTTCGATTGCAAACGTAACCAGTTTTTCAATGGTGTAATGGTTTAACATAGAAAACTTACCGTTGGCTCTCGATTCTAATCTATCACTCCGATTTGCAAACGGATTTCACTGAAGCTGTAACTTTCATCCCAGAACATAGTTTAGGGGCCATTACCTCTTCAACTATAGTCATTTTTCTTTCGATTGCAAACGTAACCAGTTTTTCAATGGTGTAATGGTTTAACATAGAAAACTTACCGTTGGCTCTCGATTCTAATCTATCACTCCGATTTGCAAACGGATTTCACTGAAGCTGTAACTTTCATCCCAGAACATAGTTTAGGGGCCATTACCTCTTCAACTATAGTCATTTTTCTTTCGATTGCAAACGTAACCAGTTTTTCAATGGTGTAATGGTTTAACATAGAAAACTTACCGTTGGCTCTCGATTCTAATCTATCACTCCGATTTGCAAACGGATTTCACTGAAGCTGTAACTTTCATCCCAGAACATAGTTTAGGGGCCATTACCTCTTCAACTATAGTCATTTTTCTTTCGATTGCAAACGTAACCAGTTTTTCAATGGTGTAATGGTTTAACATAGAAAACTTACCGTTGGCTCTCGATTCTAATCTATCACTCCGATTTGCAAACGGATTTCACTGAAGCTGTAACTTTCATCCCAGAACATAGTTTAGGGGCCATTACCTCTTCAACTATAGTCATTTTTCTTTCGATTGCAAACGTAACCAGTTTTTCAATGGTGTAATGGTTTAACATAGAAAACTTACCGTTGGCTCTCGATTCTAATCTATCACTCCGATTTGCAAACGGATTTCACTGAAGCTGTAACTTTCATCCCAGAACATAGTTTAGGGGCCATTACCTCTTCAACTATAGTCATTTTTCTTTCGATTGCAAACGTAACCAGTTTTTCAATGGTGTAATGGTTTAACATAGAAAACTTACCGTTGGCTCTCGATTCTAATCTATCACTCCGATTTGCAAACGGATTTCACTGAAGCTG
>NW_027152765.1:0-22162 GCF_040937935.1 Hyperolius riggenbachi
ATTAAGTCGCTGATGGTGCCCTCACTGCGGCTCACCAGGTTGGTCACCTCCTCAAACGGCCGCATGAGCCTGCATGCATTTTTCATCAGTGTCCAGTTGTCGGGCCAGAACATCCCCATCTTCCCAGACTGTTTCATTCTACTGTAGTTGTAGAGGTAGTGGGTGACGGCTTTCTTCTGTTCTAGCAGGCGGGAGAACATGAGCAGGGTCGAATTCCAGCGAGTCGGGCTATCGCAAATGAGGCGTCTCATCGGCATGTTGTTTTTCCGCTGAATTTCCGCAAAGCGTGCCATGGCTGTGTAAGACCGCCTCAAATGCCCACAGACCTTCCTGGCCTGCTTCAGGACATCCGCTAAGCCAGGGTACTTTGCCACAAATCTTTGAACAACTAGATTCATGGCATGTGCCATGCAGGGTATGTGTGTCAGCTTCCCCATATGCAAAGCGGCAAGCAGATTGCTGCCGTTGTCGCACACCACATTGCCTATCTCCAGGTGGTGCGGGGTCAGCCACTCATCCACCTGTTTCTTAAGAGCAGCCAGGAGAGCTGCTCCAGTGTGACTCTCCGCTTTGAGACAAGACATGTCTAAGATGGCGTGACACCGTCGTACCTGGCATGCAGCATAGGCCCTGCGGAGCTGGGGCTGTGTAGCTGGAGAGGAGAACTGCCACTCAGCCAAGGAGGAGGAAGACAGCGAAGAGCATGTAGCAGGAGGAGAGGAGGTGGCAGGAGGCCTGCCTGCAAGCCGTGGAGGTGTCACAATTTGGTCCGCTGCGCCCTGCTTGCCATCGTTCACCACCAGGTTGACCCAATGGGCTGTGTACGTAATGTAGCGGCCCTGCCCGTGCTTGGCAGACGAGGCATCCGTGGTCAGGTGTACCCTTGACCCAACGCTCTTCGCAAGAGATGACACCACTTGCCTCTCAACTTCACGGTGCAGTTGGGGTATGGCCTTTCTCGAAAAATAAGTGCGGTCTGGCATCTTCCACTGCGGTGTTCCGATGGCCACAAATTTACGGAAGGCCTCAGAGTCCACCAGCCGGTATGGTAACAGCTGGCGAGCTAACAGTTCCGCCACGCCAGCTGTCAGACGCCGGGCAAGGGGGTGACTGGCCGAAATTGGCTTCTTCCGCTCAAACATTTCCTTCACGGACACCTGACTGCTGCTGTGGGCAGAGGAGCAGGAACCGCTCAAGGGCAGAGGCGGAGTGGAGGAGGGTGCCTGTGAAGGTGGAAGGGAGAAAGCGGCAGAAGCAGATGATGCACCTGAAGGAGGAAGAGGAGAAGGAGGGTGACTTTTCTTTTGTGTGCTGCTGCTGCTTTTGCTCAGGTGGCCATCCCATTGCTGTTTGTGCCTTTTCTCCAGGTGCCTTCGTAAGGCACTTGTCCCTACGTGAGTGTTGGCCTTTCCACGGCTCAATTTTTGTTGGCAGAGCGAACAGATGGCTTTGCTCCGATCTGAGGCACACACATTAAAAAATTTCCACACCGCTGAGCCACCCTGGGATGTGGGCACTATGGGGACCTCAGCAGCTGATGCTGAAGGGCAAGTTGGCTGGCTGTACATAGGTGGCGATACATGGTGCCGGACACTGCCACCAGCTGTTTCTGACGAAGAGCTGCCCCAGCTTCTTTCAGCAACTTCTCTCCTCCTACTACTCTCTGACTCCCCCTCTGAACTGTCCCCCTCTTCATCTCCTCTGTTGGGAACATACATAGGATCCCTATCATCGTCATCATCGTAATCATCCTGCCCAGCTTCGCTTGCCTCAGACAAATCCAAACATGCACCATCAGTAGGTCCTTCATCCTCCTTACACGTTACATCCATAGTGTTGCCACGTAACTCAGACATATGAGCTGGTGAAAATTCATCTGGCTGTAACAACAATGGCTGTGCATCAGTGATTTCAACACTAAATAATTCTTGCGAAGTGTCAAATGCAGCGGAAGTGGTGCTAGTAGTAGCGCTGGTGGCTGAGCAAGATGAGGTGTTCTGTGTCGCTAAATACTCAACCACGTCCTGACAATCTTGGGAGGTGATGGGACGTGCCTTCTTCCGAGCACTGTACTGTGGGCCAGGTCCACACGAAATTACATTTACACGACCTCGCGCAGACCTGCCGGGTGGCCTTCCTCTGGCTCTGGCACTACCTCTTCCTCTACCTGTTTTGTCCATATCGGGTATGCACGGAGTGGTATATCACACTGCGTGCACTCACGTAGGTAGGTGGGTTCACTTAACTGCACAGGTATGCGCACTGATGCGGTGGGTTCACTGAACAGAACAGGTATACAGTGGCACTTTCACAGAACAGGTATGCAGTGGCAGGTTCACTGAACAGAACAGGTATGCAGTGGTGGGTTCACTGAACACAACAGGTATGCAGTGGCGGGTTCACTGAACAGTACAGGTATACAGTGGCGGGTTCACTGAACAGAACAGGTATGGAGTGGCGGGTTCACTGAACAGTACAGGTATACAGTGGCGGGTTCACAGAACAGGTATGCAGTGGCAGGTTCACTGAACAGAACAGGTATGCAGTGGCGGGTTCACTGAACACAACAGGTATGCAGTGGCTGGTTCAATGAACAGTACAGGTATACAGTGGCGGGTTCACTGAACACAACAGGTATGCAGTGGCGGGTTCACTGAACAGTACAGGTATACAGTGGCGGGTTCACAGAACAGCTATGCAGTGGCAGGTTCACTGAACAGAACAGGTATGCAGTGGCGGGTTCACTGAACAGTACAGGTATATAGTGGCGGGTTCACAGAACAGGTATGCAGCGGCAGGTTCACTGAACAGAACAGGTATGCAGTGGCGGGTTCACTGAACAGGTATACAGTGGCGGGTTCACTGAACAGAACAGGTATGCAGTGGCGGGTTCACTGAACAGTACAGATATGCAGTGGCGGGTTCACTGAACAGTACAGGTATACAGTGGCGGGTTCACTGAACACAACAGGTATGCAGTGGCGGGTTCACTGAACAGAACCGGTATACAGTAGCGGCTCCACTGAACAGTACAGGTATGCAGTGGCGGGTTCACTGAACAGTACAGGTATACAGTGGCGGGTTCACTGAGCAGAACAGGTATACAGTAGCGGGTCCACTGAACAGAACAGGTATGCAGTGGCGGGTTCACTGAACAGTACAGGTATACAGTGGCGGGTTCACAGAACAGGTATGCAGTGGCAGGTTCACTGAACAGAACAGGTATGCAGTGGCAGGTTCATTGAACAGAACAGGTATGCAGTGGCGGGTTCACTGAACAGGTATACAGTGGCGTGTTCACTGAACAGTACAGGTATACAGTGGCGGGTTCACAGAACAGGTATGCAGTGGCAGGTTCACTGAACAGAACAGGTATGCAGTGGCAGGTTCACTGAACAGAACAGGTATGCAGTGGCGGGTTCACAGAACAGGTATGCAGTGGCAGGTTCACTGAACACAACAGGTATGCAGTGGCGGGTTCACTGAACAGGTATACAGTGGCGGGTCCACTGAACAGAACAGGTATGCAGTGGCAGGTTCACTGAACACAACAGGTATGCAGTGGTGGGTTCACAGAACAGGTATGCAGTGGTGGGTTCACAGAACAGGTATGCAGTGGTGAGTTCACAGAACAGGTATGCAGTGGTGGGTTCACTGAACAGGTATGCAGTGGTGGGTTCACTGAACAGGTATGCAGTGGTGGGTTCACTGAACAGGTATGCAGTGGTGGGTTCACAGTACAGGTATGCAGTGGTGGGTTCACAGTACAGGTATGCAGTGGTGGGTTCACAGAACAGGTATGCAGTGGTGGGTTCACAGAACAGGTATGCAGTGTTGGGTTCACTGAACAGGTATGCAGTGTTGGGTTCACTGAACAGGTATGCAGTGTTGGGTTCACTGAACAGGTATGCAGTGGTGGGTTCACTGAACAGGTATGCAGTGGTGGGTTCACTGAACAGGTATGCAGTGGTGGGTTCACAGTACAGGTATACAGTGGCGGGTTCACTGAACAGAACAGGTATACAGTAGCGGGTCCACTGAACAGAACAGGTATGCAGTGGTGGGTTCACTGAACAGTACAGGTATACAGTGGTGGGTTCACAGAACAGGTATGCAGTGGCAGGTTCACTGAACAGAACAGGTATGCAGTGGCGGGTTCACTGAACAGAACAGGTATGCAGTGGCGGGTTCACTGAACAGAACAGGTATGCAGTGGCGGGTTCACAGAACAGGTATGCAGTGGCAGGTTCACTGAACACAACAGGTATGCAGTGGCAGGTTCACTGAACAGGTATACAGTGGCGGGTCCACTGAACAGAACAGGTATGCAGTGGCAGGTTCACTGAACACAACAGGTATGCAGTGGTGGGTTCACAGAACAGGTATGCAGTGGTGGGTTCACAGAACAGGTATGCAGTGGTGGGTTCACAGAACAGGTATGCAGTGGTGGGTTCACAGAACAGGTATGCAGTGGCGGGTTCACTGAACAGGTATGCAGTGGTGGGTTCACTGTACAGGTATGCAGTGGTGGGTTCACTGAACAGGTATGCAGTGTTGGGTTCACTGAACAGGTATGCAGTGTTGGGTTCACTGAACAGGTATGCAGTGTTGGGTTCACTGAACAGGTATGCAGTGGTGGGTTCACTGAACAGGTATGCAGTGGTGGGTTCACAGTACAGGTATGCAGTGGTGGGTTCACAGAACAGGTATGCAGCCAGGAACAAGCTAAGCCTAACTAATCTTTCCCTATGAGAGACAGTCTGCAGCAGCTCGCCCTACTCTCACTAATGCAGGCACACGAGTGACCGTAATGGCCGCCGCTGCC
Source organism: Hyperolius riggenbachi (assembly GCF_040937935.1). Lineage (NCBI taxonomy): Eukaryota > Metazoa > Chordata > Amphibia > Anura > Hyperoliidae > Hyperolius > Hyperolius riggenbachi. The sequence continues at coordinate 4,826 of NW_027152765.1, forward strand.
TGCCTTATATAAGGGGGGTGGGGCTCCAGGGGCTAGTGTAGCCTAATTGGCTACACTGGGCCTGCTGACTGTGATGTAGAGGGTCAAAGTTGACCCTCCATGTGCATTATGGGGCGAACCGAACTTCCGCAAAGGTTCGCCTGCGGGACGCGAGCGCGAACCACGGAAGTTCGCATGGAACCGTTCGCAGGCGAACCGTTTGGCCCAACTCTAGCCTGGATCCCCATACGGTGTACTTTCTGCTCCCAGGAGCACCGGGCCCCTTCTGGTCCTGCCAACTCAGACTGGACAGCAAGCCAGGGCTTTTGCTTAAAGGGAACATTCAGGGACTGTTTAAAAAAAATAAAAATCCGCATCCACTTACCTGGGGCTTCCTCCAGCCCGTGGCAGACAGGAGGTGCCCTCGGCGCCGCTCCGCAGGCTGCCGGTGGTCTCCGGTGGCCGACCCGACCTGGCCAGGCCGGCGGCCAGGTTGGGCTCCTTCCGCGTTCCAAAATGCGCCTCACGGCGGCGCGCTGACGTCATCGGACGTCCTCCGGGCTTTACTGCCCAGGCTCAGAACTACTGAGCCTGCGCAGTAAAGCCCGGAGGACGTCCGATGACGTCAGCGCGCCGCCTTGAGGCGCATTTTGGAACGCGGAAGGAGCCCGACCTGGCCGCCGGCCTGGCCAGGTCGGGTCGGCCACCGGAGACCACCGGCAGCCTGCGGAGCAGCGCCGAGGGCACCTCCTGCCTGCCACAGGCTGAAGAAAGCCCCAGGTAAGTGGATGCAGATTTTTATTTTTTTTAAACAGTCCCTGAACCTTCCCTTTAAGCGCGGTCCCCCCCTCAGTGATACCCTCAGTTTGTCTGGGAGCACATGTTATCGGACTGTACGCATGGGCGCTTCAACCTGCAGCCCTAAAGGGACTCTCTGCCTCTGTCTCCGCTTGCATTATTTTCTCTCCCTCTCTCTTTCTTCCTCTTACTCTCTTAACTATCCTTTCTCTCTCTCTCTCTCTCTCTCTCTCTCTCTATCCACTCCTTTCTAGGACACACTGCGGGGCATCTGGAACTGCTACGGAGCTGAGCGAGCGCCGCTGGTAGATGTGGCTGCTCCCCTCACATAGCATTCCAGACTTCCCCACGCGTCCTTCACTATAGTTATGTGCTGTATGTATATATAGGTAATGCTTACTTTGTACTTACTGTACCTGATTGTATGTGTCGTAGGATTGCATGTTTGTATATATTTGTACCATTACCGACCCTGTATGAGCCAAAAACAATTCCGGGTACAACCCCCGTTGTACTTGGCGAAATAAACAATTCTGATTCTGTTTTTAAATGAGTGTTTTGTGGTAAAGAAAGAAAGAAATATTTAAATAGTTAAAGTGAACCTAAAGCCGGTAAAAAAAAAATGAGATTAACTCACCTGGGGCCTCCCTCAGCCCCCTGCAGCCGATCGGTACCCTCGCAGCTCCGCTCCGATGTCCCAGGACCCGCCGGCGAGCACTTCCGGTTTCTGGCCTCCTGGCCGCAATAGCAGCATAGGGGGCGATATAAAGGCTGGGAACGCGAACAATCACTCGCGTTCCCATGCCTGTCGGCCGGTGACGGCGAAACCGGAAGTGCTCGCCGGCGGGTCCTGGGACATCGGAGCGGAGCTGCGAGGGCACCGATCGGCTGCAGGGGGCTGAGGGAGGCCCCAGGTGAGTTAATCTCATTTTTTTTTTTACCGGCTTTAGGTTCACTTTAAACACTGGAGAAGGAAAAAAAATATCTATTGATGCCTTGTTTTTTGAAACCTGATCTCCACTTTTAATTTTATTTATTTATTGTATTTATAAAGTGCCAACATATTATGCAGCGCTGAACATTAATTGAGGTTACAGACAATATTTAGGGGTGACATACAGCAATATGACAATACAAGAATACAAGAAAACTAGCTCACGCAGCACAGTATGAGTACAAGGTAATGCTTAGTCAGTCACTGGATGGAAGCATGGAGATTAGGCAAGTTAGGTTCACTCATATGCATAGCATGGGTTCACAGTAATGGAGGTGCAAGATCAGGTAGGACACAAAAGGAGGAGGACCCTGCCCAAAGGCTTACAATCTAGAGGGAGAGGTAGAGACACGAAAGGTAGGGACCAAAGTTCGTTGTGGGTTTAGAGCGATTGTGAGGGGTGGTAGGCCAGAGTGAAAAGGTGAGTTTTGGGGGCCTTCTTGAAGATGTTGAAGGAGGGGGCTGCCCTAATGGGTGCAGGTAGAGAGTTCCAAAGTGTTGGAGCAGTTCTTGAGAAGTCCTGCAATATTATATTAAAAAGTTAGCCAGATTTTGTTCTTTATTGAGCAGCACTTTATTGAATTGGTGATTCTTGCAGTGCCATTTGGTTGAATGGATCACCATTACTTCAAGTTGTCACGAGAAAAAAAACAGCATCACACAGCCCAAGACGCCATGTGGCGAACAAGGTTTTCACAACAATCAACACTTTTCTCCATTGTAGCTTATGGCTTTGTGCTGAAAGAGGCAGACTCTAACAGGTAAACTATCAGAGCCCTTCCTCACCATGGGGTGAATTTACTAAACCGTGCTATAAAAATAGCATGCCTTATCAAAATTAATACGCCTTATCAGAGTAGCATAGCAAGCGCTATAAACCCGCAGGGGCTCAGTGCAGTATGAGTGCCATTGCCAATTAGCAGGCATAAGTTCGCATTGCTCGCTATGCTACTCTGATAAGGCATGTTATCTTTGATAAGGCGTGCTATCTCAGGTAAGGCAGGCTATTTGTCATAGCACAGTTTAGTGAATCAAGCCCGAAGTCCATTATGTTGCAGTGGATAATATCACCGCATTGTAGTGTTGCGGCAGCTTCCGGCAAAGTAGTTAACTGGGTAACACAAGTGTTTACAGTGGCAGTGAGGCATACTTTCACTGTACTGTATGCTTCACTGTATGGTCACACCGGTAAAGTGTGGTGCAATATTTCAGCTAAGTTGCATTGCGATCTGATTGTAACACAACTGACTCGGTGTGAAAGGGCCCATAAGTGGCAATCAGGCTGATCTCCACATTCTAGCTAGATATAAAAATTACTGCCATCACTAAAGAGCTGGTAACTAATTACAAAATGTCAGTGCTGACCCTAAGGGTAGGAACACACTAGGCAGAATTGCATATGCGTTTTCAATAGCACATAGTGAAAAACGCATATCTGATTCTGCCTAGTGTGTTCCTACCCTAACTGTTCCTTTTTTTAATTATGCCACGAGGCTGTTGTCAGTATCATGTGTTAAATTGTAGTCATGTCTCTTAAAGCTTAAAATGAGGCTACTTTCACACCAAGACGTTGCGTTAGATGCGACATTAAGGTCGCATAACGTGCCCCTAACGCAACGTATGGTGATGGTATTGGAGGACGCTACATAGAGCCGCGTTAAGCGGCTCTTGATGCATCCGTGATGCGTACTTTTTGATGCATGCGCCGGCAGAGACCACGTGAGCGGAACACTCCGCATCACGTGGTCCCGCCAGCCAATAAGCAGCCGCTCCAGGAAGTAAACACTGCAGTGCAGTGCATATTTATTAGCCATGTGGCTGGCCGCAATAGCGGACTCTCCCCGCCTCCTCTCCTAGTTTTAAAAAAAAAAATTCACTGAGCATGTGCAAACAGCCTAACGCGGCTAAAGCCGCTATAACGTACAGCATGTAGCACTTTCTTTAAACATGCTGCGTTACAATGTAATGCAACGTGGGCACTATGAACAGCCCATTGATTTTTCATTGCTGTGCGGTGGGCTGCTTTACAGGCTACTCTAACGTGCGCCTGTAACTTCCCACTGTGAAAGCAGCCTGAAGGAATTAACCTCCTTAGCATTATGATTATTTCCAGATTAAGGGTCTAAAAGCCTTGCAATTTCCTCACAAGCTTTTAGACCCCAAAAACAAGTAAAAAACAAAACATACCACTAAGAGATCTGCAGCAGCCCCTGCATACAACTCAAGCTCGGGAGTACTGCTCTGAGCTGTGGATTTCCATCCCGAGCCTGACTCGGGATTACCGCTAAGGAGGTTAAAGCAGTGCTGTGGAGTCAAGGTCAAGGAGTTGGATCAATTTTGAGTACCTGGAGTAGGTGGTTTCATAAACTGAGGTGTTGGATGATTTTTGTACCAACTCCACAACCCTGCTTTAAAGGAAACCTATGTGTGCTTTGTTTATAGTGCATGTCTGTGTCTGAGGGTATTTTTATGTGATGAACGTTTGCTTCTTTAAAGTGAACCTAAAGCCAGGCAAAAAAAATGAGATGAACTCATCTGGGGCTTCCCTCAGCCCCCTGCAGCCGATCGGTGACCTCGCAGCCCCGCTCCTGGCCGCAATAGCAGCATAGGGGGTGATATACAGGCTGGGAATGCGAACAATCACTCGTGTTCCCATGCCTGTCGGCCGGTGACGGCCAAACCGGAAGTGTTCGCCGGCGGGTCCTGGACCATCGGAGCGGGGCTGCGAGGGCACTGATCGGCTGCAGGGGGCTGAGGGAAGCCCCAGGTGAGTTTATCTCATTTTTTTGCCTGGCTTTAGGTTCACTTTAAATGATCTCTTCTTCTAGGCTCTGCCCCTCATCCCTGTTCGTCAATGGCCTGCTTCCCAATTCTACATAATGCACATCTGGCCCACCTCCTCTGCCTTGTGACTGCACCCTGGCCACTGTATTGGTACAGAGAGATGTAAATGCTATTAAAGAGAATCTGTAACCTAAAAACCTCATATAGATAAACATACCAGCCTGTAGGTTTTCATCTCCTGTCCCCCTCTGTCACATTTTCGCTGCTCCCTACCAGGATCCTGGCCCAAAAAAAGCAGTTTTATAAACTGTTTTTGTAAACAAAAAATATGGCTGCCAAACAGGAAGTTCATCATAATATTGCATGTTCCTGTAAACTGCATTACAGTTTCCATGAAAGGTTATATTATTGAAAAATAAATTCAGCCTTTAGAGTTTATTTCATAGTTTAGAAGAAGTTTTACCTTGTAAAGAATGCTGCAATCTTTAGTAGTGATTACTGATAGCAGGTCTGTGTCTGCATTCTGCAATAGTCTATGAGCTATGCTTCTCACAGTTATCAGCTTTTATCAGTAGATGATACTGAGTTACTGAGAGCAGGGAATGTGTGAGCTCTGCTTTTCACAGTTTCCAGTGTGTGAAAGACTCAGAGACTCAGAGCAGGGCTATCAGTGTAACCTTTTCCTGTCTGTAAACAATTACAACCACTTCCTCTTTGGGCCGACAAGCCAGACAAAGGAGAGTAAATTAGATTTATTACAGCAATAGAGCAACTAAAAAAGGCTGCAGTAAGCCAGAGCACTTTAGAACAGATATAGGAACTTGTAGGATAGTAGAAAAAAGGCTGAACATTTTGTTACAGAGTCTCTTTAAGCATGAATGGCACACAGTGGTGTGTACATGGAAGTTGCATGTATCGGGGCTGGAAGGAGGAGGCAGCTGTTCTGATGCTGCTTTAGGGCCTCAGCACACTTTGGTGTTGCTGAGTGTATTTTAGCTATATGCATCAGAGTGCGATACTCGGGGACCTCAGAAAATGCATAGACAGTGCTGTATTGTGGGAATAATTGTGTGCTGTGCAACAGTGCATTCTGACCAGGCCTATGGAGTCAGTACAAAAATCCTCTGACTCCTCAGTTCATGAAACCTTAATTTTCAGGTTCCCAAAAATTGCTCTCCAATTCCTTGACTCTGACTCCACAGCCCTGGTTTTGCCAGTGCACTGCTGCATGCATCTCTGCCTGGTGGTCAATGGTCTCCTTCCCAGTTCTACATAATGCACTTCTGGCCCACCTCTCCAAAGTCCATCTAACCATCTGTTCTTTGGACCCTATTCCCTCCCATCTCATTCTGCAGCTAGCCTCATCTTTCATGCCTGTACTAACATTGCTATTTAACCTATCTCTCTCCACTGGCATCTTTCACCTATTCAGTAAGGAGACCTTGGACTATCGCCCTAACACTTCTACTGCCTGCTAAGCGTGCCCTAGTGCTGCAGTTTAAGCAATTTGATTTCATGTTTTTGACTATAAGATGTGCCTGACTGTAAGTTGCACCTAGGCTTAGAGGACAAAAACCAGGGGAAAAAATGTATACTAAACCTGGTGCATCTATGGGCATCTTGTGGATTATGCCCCCTTTGTACCTCATGCCCCTTTGTACCTCTTGTGTCCTCCTCTGTACCCCTTGTGTCCTCTTTAGGGATGTTCGGAAAGAGCAAATTCTGTTCCGCAGGAATTCGCGGATTACGCCAGCGGTGAATTCCGTCGCTATGAAAAATCCTCAGGATTTTTGCGGAATTCCGGATCCCGGCGGAAAAATTTAAATAATCGCAAATGTAACCTTATTTATGCTAAATTGTAGCCCACAGAACCTATTGACTGTTCCCTTAGTCCTTTTTCACCTTCCCCCCCCCCCCCCCCCTTCCTCCCTTCTCCCGGAGGGAGGAGGGTTTTGTCTTCCAGGGAATTGTAGGATTTCAAAAGCCAGCTTACATACCTTGGCCGGGAATTGAACCCAGGTCTAGTGCTTGGTAGACAGCTCTCTTCACCACTATACCACCACCAACACTACATGCTGAAGCCAGCCTAGCCTGTACCATTGTGATATACCCAAGAGAAAAATGAGCTTGCTTAGGGAATTGTAGGATTTCAAAAGCCAGCTTACATACATTGGCCGGGAATCAAACCAAGGTCTAGTGCTCGGTAGGCTGCTATCCTAACCATTATACCACCAACACAACACACTACAATGCTACATGCTGAAGCCAGTCTAGCATGTACCATTGTGATATACCTGTAATGATCTGCTCAGCTGCCTGTGCAGGCAGGCAGCTTTTTGACCATTGTTTAGGTTTGCATGCTGCAGGACTCTGGAAAGGAGAGCTTCTGTCAGTTTTGCAGCTTGTGTTTGCTGAGGAATTTGCATACGTTGTCATGCAAATTGCCTGGCCACATTCATTGGAGGCGTGTACTATAAGTACTATGTGTTTCCCACAATGCTTGGCTGGTCATAAGGATTCCTTCCTGTGAAACACTCCTGGAGGAGTGTCAGCCTACTCTTTGTTTGAAGATCAGCTTAGAGTAATTCCTGAAACTGCGCTAGGCAGGTTTCCCTAGTGCAGTTAGGATTGCTTATCTGTTTTGTTTGTTCTGTTGCGATTGTACTGTCCCAGCGGTGGTCGACACGAAATCGTTCTGATCTCTGTTCTTGGAGTATAGCTGGTGCAGCGGTTGCTACCAGCTATCTCTTCTGATCTGTCTCACTTGGATCGCACTAGCATCTTGCGCTAGCGCTGTGGATCCTTCTGTTCTGTCTCCTTGGATCGTGCTAGCCACTTTCCGCTAGTGCTGTGGATCCTTCTGTTCTGCCTTCCTGGATCGGACTAGCATCCTGCGCTAGTGCTGTGGATCCTTCTGTTCTGCTACTCTGTCTGCCTGGATCGCACTCGCTTAGCGCTAGTGCTGTGGATCCTTCTGTTCTGCTACTCTGTACCCGGATCGCACTAGCATCCTGCGCTAGTACTGTGGATCCTTCTGTTCTGTCTTCCTGGATCGCGCTAGCCACTTTCGCTAGTGCTGTGGATCCTATCTCTTGCTTGTCCCTGTTTTCGTGTGTCTGTCTTGTCTGCTACGAACGCTTGCTGGAGGCTCGGTGAGGTAACCGTTAAGCAAGCGCTCGCGTCCTCTGTTACATGTTTGTCTGTCGATGGTTAGTTAGGCGTGCTTGTCTCTATTGTGCTTATCACATGGAGACCGCGTATGAACGCGTGCAGTGTTGCGAATGAGTGCGGTGTTCGCGTTCAGTTAGCATTTGTTATTTTCCGTATCTCCTCATTGTATGATTTGCTGTGCCTTTGCTATCCTCTCATTCTGTTCTGATCGGCCTTGTGTCACTTTTGGCAATCGCCTTTCTTGCGGTTGCGTTTCTGTTTCGTATCTGCTGTTGTGTGTGTGCTGTCGCGGGGTGGCGACTAGATTGGCGCACACACATACAACCTGTCCCTTTGCTCGTTCTCATTCGCAATCGCTTCTCTTGCGATTGCATTCTGCGCTTCGTACAATTCCTGTCTGGCATTTGTGGAGGTACAGAGGATTGGTTCCTCTGCACTCCCCAGCGCCATCTGCCGACAGGAATTTCCCTCTACGGGTGCGTAGCACCTATTGCTGGGTTCCTGCAATTATACACTTGTGGAGGATTTCCGCCGTATCAGCGCACGCGTTGTGCGCTGATCACGGAGAAAGTTCCACAAGCGTTACAATACCCAAGAGAAAAATGAGCTTGCTTAGGGAATTGTAGGATTTCAAAAGCCAGCTTACATACATTGGCCGTGAATCGAACCCAGGTCTAGTGCTTGGTAGGCTGCTATCATAACCATTATACCACCAACACTACATGCTGAAACTTTTTGGAGCAGACTTACTTCCTCCCTCCAAAAGACACACACACATCCCCATAAAATCATTCAACAGCAACTGCGTGCACAGTCTTTGTGGTACACAGTCTCTGTGGCACAATTGGTTAGCGTGTTTGGCTGTTAACTGCAAGGTTGGTGGTTCAAGCCCACTCAGGCATGGCCTTGCCTTTTGTGTTCAACAGTTGTTCGAAGAGAACCCCAGATAGCCATGTAGATTCAACTCTCTCTCTCTCTCTCTCTCTCTCTCTCTCTCTCTCTCTCTCTCTCTCTCTCTCTCTCTCTCTCTCTCTCTCTCTCTCTCTCTCTCTCTCTCTCTCTCTCTCTCTCTCTCTCTCTCTCCAGTAGGGATGGTCACCGCTTTCCGCGGAATTGTATTTTCCGCCGTTTGGTCAGAACGGAATTGCTTTTTCAATCCGGCGGAATTCTGAAATTACCTGTGAAATTCTGCCAGTATCCGTTGATGGTTTTAAGTTGAAAATTCAGTTCAATGGCATCAAGTCCTAGAGAGAGAGAGAGAGAGAGAGAGAGAGAGAGAGAGAGAGAGAGAGAGAGAGAGAGAGAGAATTTTTCTCTTGGGTTTTTCACAATGGTACATGCTAGGCTGGCTTCAGCATGTAGAATTGTAGTGTGTTGTGTTGGTGGTATAATGGTTAGGATAATAGCCTACCGAGCACTAGACCTGTGTTCGATTCCCGGCCAATGTATGTGAGTTGGCTTTTGAAATCCTACAATTCCTTAAGCAAGCTCATTTTTCTCTTGGGTATATCTCAATGGTACATGCTAGACTGGCTTCAGTATGTAGCATTGTAGTGTGTTGTGTTGGTGGTATAATGGTTAGGATAGCAGCCTACAGAGCGGTAGGCCTGGGTTCAATTCCCGGCCAATGTATGTGAGTTGGCTTTTGAAATCCTACAATTCCCTAAGCAAGCTCATTTTTCTCTTGGATATATCATAATGGTACATGCTAGGCTGGCCTCAGCATGTAGTGTTGGTGGTGGTATAGTTGTGAAGAGAGCTGCCTACCAAGCACTAGACATAGGATCAATTCTCGGCCAAGGTATGTAAGCTGGCTTTTGAAATCCTACAATTCCCTGGAATACAAGACCCTTCTCCCTCCGGGAGGGAGGAAGGGAGAAAGGAAGTCTGTCGAGCAGGAATTCTTATTAGGCCGAAATCAGTTTGGTGGTAAAAAATTTTGAATTCCGTAAAATTACGCGGAATTTAATATTTTTCCGCGGAAATTCCGCCAGAGTGATATAGCAATTCCGTTCTGTCACAACGGAACGGAATCATCAAATTCTGTCCGGAATCACGGAATTCTTAATTCCACAGAATCCAGCGACCATCCCTAGTCCTCTCTCCCCCTTGTGTCCTCCTGTGTCCCCAATGTGTCCACCTCTGACCTCCTTGCTTCCTCCTCTATGCCCTTTTGTGTCCCCCTTCTGTCCTCCTCCATGCCCTTTTGTGTCCCCCTGTGTCCTCTGTTGGTTTGTCCCTCCGTGTCCTCTGTTTGTCCCTATGTGTCTTCCTCTGCATGGGCAAAGTACAGGGAGTCCCCTACATTTCGGCAGGTTGGAGGTTGGCAGGCGTTCACAAGTCAAGAACTTCCTTCATTTGGACTATAAGATGCAGTGACTTTTCCCCCCACTTTTGGGGGAGAAAAAGTGAGTCTTCTAGTCCAAAAAATACAATAAATGTTGTTTATCTTGTCTTTCTGTTTTCACTCAAAAAGGTTGTTGTGACACCACTACTTAAAAAAAAATCTCTCGATCCCATTGCACTCGTTAACTACCACCGCCCTGTGTCACTTCTCCCATTTGCATCCAAATTACTTGAATGCCATACACTGTACATGCTGAACTAACTTAATATTTATCTGCAAACTCTCCGCTTGATCAATTCTAGTCTGGCTTTCGCTCTACCCACTACACAGAAACGCTCTTACTAAAGTAGCCAATGATCTTTTTACAGCTAAATCAAAAGGCCGTTATTCCATATTCTGGAGTATATAAATACATTTTTTGTTGTTTTGAATATACACAACACTTGTGTGTGTCTGCTTGGGGGAGGTAAGTCCACCTCTGCCTTCTCTCATTTTAAACATTTTAGAATTGTTTATCCTCTTGGCGCCCCTGTCTGCTTATACATTATTCCATACTCGTCCTTCTTGATCTGTGATTAGCGTTTGATACCGTCGACCACACCTTACTCCTACAGATACTTTCATCTGTAAGCCTAAAGAGGCTTGCTTTCTCCTGAATATCTTCCTATCTCTCTGGAAGGTCTTTCACAGTCTCTTACTCCGATCAGATATCCTCTCCTCATCCTTTGCTGCCTGCAGGAATTGATCTCCTGGGCAGCGGGTCAGAATTGTGTACCGTACAGACACATAGGTAAGCTGCAACCTAGAAACATGTTCTGTTGCTATGGAGGGAGGAGGGAGAATGACAGCATGGCACTCAATGCTATAGCTTCTGGTGTGTGAAGTAAGAAGGGAACAATGCGCTCAGCTGAGGAGATCCAGCACTTTAGAACTTTCAGTGACACATCGGAGAGTCACTGCTCACGTTAGGTTTTCATCAGAGACTGATCCTAGCATGTGTGCCGGCCTTTAGTCACTTATCAAACTGCTTCAGGCCAGTTAATGACATTTTTAAAACAGTCTTTTTAGCTAAAGAAGCCCAAAAAACACAATAAGGTTACACTCGGATGATTTATTTATTATTATACCTAAAAGGTATTCTTATAAGCATAAGATCAGCAAAACAGACACGTAAAGGTGGCCACTAATGGTATAATTTGCAGAATGATCGTTTATGAATGATTCTTTGCTTGAACTAAAGGAAATGATCGTTTATGACCACTAATGGAAAAAAAAATCTCCTAACCAATCTGATCAGATTCATGAAATTGATACGATTTTTGGATCGGTCTCATCAATCGGATTTGTTTGAGCTTTTTGGCAATTAGTGGTCCCAAACGATCCTTTCCAATCATTCACGCAAATAATCGTTTGTAAACGATCATTCGGCTAACTGTATCATTAGTGTCCACCTTTACACTAAAAAATAAAATCAATTAGAATTGCAATCTTGCATACTGCTTTCATTTTTTTTTATTTTTTTTTCTGTTTCTTTTGAGGTGCTGGGAAGTGCATATTTCCTGCAAAACTGTCAGTGGGTCCCTAGAGAATGTGAAGGTGTCCTAGAGGCAGAGTTGCTGTTTAATACTTCCACCGTTGATTTTGGGTGACTGTTGAGAAATTGGTCTAGCGAAATTCATCTCCCACCTGCAGGCCTGAAATGGGAAAATCATTCTACAGAATCAAAACTGAGTGATTGCTGGGGAATTTATCTCCTTCCCCCATTTAAATATATGGAGGACAAGAGATTAATCGCCAATACTTCCTGCCATGAAATGAAACTGTGCGCGCTTGTGGAAGATCCATTTCATGGCAGCTGTATCGTGTAGTAGCTATAATTAAATCCCAGGTCCACCCAAAACCAGCATTTTATTTTTAGATAGCGTTATGTCTGGTTAAAACTTCTTTGGAGTTTTTGTTGGTATCGGTGTCCTTATTGTGGCTCAATTATTGTCCTCACAGGGAATGGGTAAATCTACTCAACACACACAAAAACAATGAGAAAGTAAACTTGTACATTTGGGAACCGATTTTGTGGCCCCATTGATCATCCAATTCGATAATGCGGTGTTCTCTCCAGGCTCTTTCAGCCGGGTGCTACACCCAGCTAGTTTTGGTGAGCACCCAGTTGTTATCAGCTCACCTCCTCCTATGCTATAAGCAGACATGTGCACAGAAGCACCGGCCCTGCCTTCTCTCATCTCGCCCCACCCGGCTACTTTTTCATGCAACACTGCTGGCTAAGGCAGTCCAGATGATGGCAAGATAGCAGGTTGTGGCAGAAGAATAATCACTAGACACATGCGTGGTCAATAACAGGCTAGAGTCAGTCCAGGCAGAGTTCATGGAAGTCTGTTTTACAAGCAGGGGTCGATCCAGGCGCAGCCGGGAATCCAGGTACTAGCTGAGTCAGCAAGGGGTAATCCAATAGAGAAGCATGGTCAGGTTCAGGCAGAGGTCGGCAACGATAAGGCAATCTGAAAGAAGCTTAGTCAAGAGACAGACACAGGTCGGCAGCAAGACCGGCAACTTAGTATGAGCGCAGTCTCAGCAACAAGCCCAGCATAGGCTATCACGGGCGAAGACTGGAGTGCTTACCAGGTTTAAATACAAGGCCTGACAAATCGGAGCTTGGCGTGTCAGCTAATCAGCTGACATGCAGGGAGACACATGGCTACTGTTTACATAGGCGGAACACGCACTGAGACGCATCCTCCGCCTGCCACCCTGCACCCTGTGAGTCAGCGGCAGGGATGGCAACAAATGTGAGTCAGTAGCAGGGCCGGCGGAGGCGGCCTGCTGAATCCTTACAATGCCACATCTAGCATACCTGATCGGTGATTCGACCAATTTTGTGCCAGAATTGGATGAGTACGTCAATAGGACATGCTAGAAATATCTTGGTTGAAAGCTCTTAATTGCATGCACTGTGGCAACAGTGTTCAGTATTGTGATGATCCACGAATGCGACGAGCCCCTGGCCACTGTACCTCCAAGTGTAAAATGACCCTCCCGGTACCTGTGCAGTGTAAAATCTCACTTGTCTTACTGCCCGAACACCCAGCCTTAACCACCATCACCCCCATGGTGGCGCTCGGGGGTGACAGCGGAGGAGGCTGGGAGTCAAGGCAGCGGGACAGGTGAGAGTTTACACTGCACGGGCACCAGGGGTGGACATTTAGGGGGTGGCATATGCAGCATCATGAGGCCGATTCCCGAGAGATTTCATGCTGAAATCTGTTGGGAATTCGCTGCAGTGTATGGGCAGCCAACAGATCAGAGAGAGACCTTTGTCGATTTGCCCATACATCGCTAGATATATGGGCACCTTGAGAATCTCTGTCAGAGGTTACTGCTATCACTTTCTTTGCTGGAGACACCATGGGCTCAGATTGGAATTTGATGTCCCTGGGATGTGAAGAAAGAGAAAATCCCCACAGCAGGGATGAGTTCTACACTCTTCTTAATGGAGGTTCTAATCCTTCACCAGGTGTCTCAAAGTGTTAGCTAAAATTGGGCTTAAATTGTCTCAGTTTTTCAAGTTCCCCAAAATAAAGGCATGTAGAGGATCAGTGTAAGTAAGGTGTACTTCTTAATAGGAAACCAAGGTGTGAGACCTATGGAAGCTGCCATGTTTGTTTTGTTTTAAAGCTAATGGGAAGACAAAAACAACAGATACTTACCTAATGAGAGTGAAGTCTCTGGGTTCTATAGAGCCTTCTCGTTCCTCCGTTTGCATCCCCTGCTGTGGGAGGCTTTGGAAGACTTCGAGAGCCGGAGTGCTCCCGGAGACGGGCAGCTCTGTACTGCGCATGCATGAGCACACACTACTGCAGGCGCTATAATGGAGCTGCCTGTCTTTGGGAGCACTCCGCGTCCTGAAGACTTCTGTGAGCCTCCTGTGGTGGCAGAGAGCAGTATTCGACCGATTGGTCGAATACTGCTACCGGGGGAACCTGCGCTGGACCGCAAGGACTGTGAGAGGGGAGGACTCTATAGGTCCTAGAGCCTCCCCTCTGTTCCCATTAGCTTTAAAGTGGACCTGAACTCTTGCACAGGACATAAGGGAAACAGAGAAAATCCACCCTGTATGTAATTATAGAATTTAGCCTTGTTTGTGACTCATCACAATTAATTGTAATTTTATCTCAGCTGTGTCAGCTCAGGAATCTCAGCAGCCTCCAGTGGCTTCCCTCTTCTTGGTTAAGTATCTGTTTACCATGGGTACCATATAAAGAGGAGCTTAAAGGATACCCGAGGTGACATGTGACATGATGAGATAGACATGGGTATGTACAGTGCCTAACACACAAATAATTATGCTATGTTCATTTTTTTCTTTCTCTGCCTGAAAGAGTTAAATATCAGGTATGTAAGTGGCTGACTCAGTCCTGCCTCAGGCAGGAAGTGACTACAGTGTGACCCTTCACTGATAAGAGAAAAAAAGGAACACAGCATAGTTATTTGTGTGCTATGCACTGTACATACACATGTGTTTCTCACCATGTCACATGTCACTTTGGGCATCCTTAAAAAAGTGAAAAGGGTGAAAAAAAATACATCAAGACATTGCAAAGTGAGACATTAAAAAATAGAAGAGAGATCAAGAAATGATTGATATTTGCCATGTAATTCCTTCATTTTGTTTGAGCGACAAGGAAGCTTGCACATTATCATCTTCTGGCAGACAAGAAGAAAACTGGTCAGCACCAATTGCCATTATCTATAACCACACCCACTAACATTGCAATAGGCACAGAGCGAGATACTGGTTGCTTAGCAGTTGGAAACCGCTCTTATTTCCCACAATGCAACAAGTTTCACAGACCGGAAACTGTCAGGACCTAGGTCCACACTCTGGGAGGGGTTTCACCACAATATCAGACATACAAACCCCCCTGATGATCTATTTGAGAAAAGGTAAAGATTTCTTACGGGAAAGGGGGAATAAACTACTGATTGGGATGAAGTTCAATCCTTGGTTACAGTTCCTCCTTAAATAATACAGCACTGTATAGGATTGTGGGTAGCAAGATCTGCTCTTCTCATCTAATTACCATTTTATTCAAGAACAAGCTTACTAAACTTTACATTTTGTCTTTGGGCATAACAGCTTGAAAACATTATTGCTTATGGAAATGCTAAGGGTCAGTTCACCTGTGAGTAGATGCAGAACGGATACATTTTTTTCCGTTTTGCATCCGTATGCAACAATTTAACCTATCCATTCAGCACCTCATCCGTTCTGCGTCCATCAGTCCCCTCCTGTGTCGATTACGCCCACCTGTACGCATTTCCGCTCACCTGTCCCGCTGCTGCTGTTCATTCCATCTATTCAACCTGGAGGCCAGCAGAATCATGGGGCTCTCCATAGGCTGCAGCATGTCAATTCTCCCTAGCAACAGGGAGAATTTTCATTGGTCCAACATGAACCAATGAGAATTCTCCCTAATGCTGAGGCTTCCCATTGGTGTTTTGCAGCCGAATGGAAATCCCCATGTTAATACCGGCCACCGGGCTGTGTAGGAGAGACCAAGCGGCGGCGATGGGTGGCGGGACATGCGAGTATTATGTCACGGCAGCGAACGAAATGGGGGATGCCGATACGAAGACTAGCCTAGTGAGAACAGACAGTGTCCGTTCGCATAGGCTTTCATTGGACATATTTTCCTGTCCGGGAAGATGTGCCAAGTTGGGACTCTGCATTCCACGGATGCTATTTATAACATAGGATTCACTTCCTGTGTTAAAGCAGAGCATAAAAAAGGTCCAGACGGGTATGTTTTTTTTAAGCAAGTGTGAACCAGCTCTAATACAGATAACACCTATAGCTACAAATAGATAAGAATTGTGGACCAGTCCGGCCTTTTGTGCAAAGCTTGTTTCTAAAGCTCAACCCCAATGCAAAGTGGAAACTTTCTGCCTGGCCAGCTTTAGCAACTATTCACTTTTTTTTTTTTTTAATGAACTAATCTTTTAGTGGCACAGCGTTTTAACTTTTACAGCTTCAAATTCAAATACTTTTCCGTAAGCTATTTGCATTAAATAATGTATGAGTGAGGCCATTACAATAATACAAATTTCCTGTGTCTTATTATCATAGATAATGCCATGCTATTTTGTTCTATGCAGTCAGTAGTCTGTAAATTAGGTATTATTCTTCAGCTGGCATAATTACGTTTTAAAGATAAACAGGGCCTTTTAACACAGCAACGTTGGTAATTTAGTGTACTGCATAAGCTCTGCGGAGACAGAAGGACGAGTGCGAAGGTGTCTCGGTAATGAACACTTACAGTTGAATTTTTCTTCCTTTATAAGTAATTTCCCAGGTTTGTTGCAAGCCTTGTTTTTATGTGCTTGCTGAAGGGAAGATACACAATAGAACTCCAGGAGACCTATATGTGGGGAAAAGAAAGAGTTGATACTGTTCATTACTACCGGCACTATATAAAAATATCATGAAGCAAGATTGCTTGGAAATCACTGGATTTTTTCAATACGTGTAGAGAACGAACGCTTTTTGACAGCATAATTACTCCTTATTTTAAATACCGCTGATGCCAAGACACCCCCCACCCCATTCATATAAAAAAGGGTGCAGAATTATCAGATATTAGTGATTATTAATTTAAGGGTGCAGGAAATATCCGCTAATAGAATATTGGTAAAATTACAGATATTCTATATCAATAATATTTACTATGACCTTACCTAATCTTTCCCTCACACAGAACCGTCCCCCTACCAATGCCTAACCCACATCAGAAAAACGTAAAGATAAGTTAATTTGCTGCCCCCTAAAATTGGCACAGGACTACAATAGATGTAGGACTATGGTAGGGGTGAAATTGTAATCCCCTCTGAGGGACAGTTACAAGACTGTATATACTCTGTAAAAGCTTTGCAGAAGATATCAGCACTATATAAATACTAATAATATGATCATTTGCCTAACATGTGGACCTAAGTTATACACTGGAGCAGGCTGTACAGTCGGTATCTGGAGTCTGAGTCGGTAGTTTCATAAACTGAGGAGTCGGAGTTGGATGATTTATGTACCGACTCCACAGCCCTGGTAAGTATTGGGTACCTGGAGTTGGAGCAATTTTGGGTACCTGGAGTCCGAGGTTTCATGAACTTCGGAGTCGGATGATTTTTGTATCGACTACACAGCCTTGCACTGTAGCCACATTTACTACATACTCTTTACCTGTCACATATTCCT